>NW_006800095.1:371372-393761 GCF_000485575.1 Poecilia formosa | reverse complement strand
TTTTTTTTGTTTGACATGATTTTTTTTTATTGAATACTACAAATACTATTTTTTTTGTTTGACATGATTTTTTTTATTGAATAATTGTGAAACAAATCTAACTCCATACAATAGTAATTAGAATCTATTGGTGTAGGCGTTATTTTTTTTTATTTTCAATTTTGTTTTAAGTCATGACATGACCTCTGACAACAAAATCAGATTTTATTGGAACATCGTACCATTGCATCTCATTCTAGTATCATTTAATTAAAGCTTAAAATATATTAAATTACACTACTTTACAAGTAAACAGTCATATTGAATAACTAAAAATATGAAAACTTAATTTATTTCAGTAACTCAATTACACGAGTGTGTAATTATATAGAGTAATTACACACAGGCTTCAGTTTTTGAGCATTTATGTCAATTAACTATATTGATTTTCTAATTACAACTAATAAAAACAAAAACATGAAATTAAATTGATTTAATTAACCAAATTTCTTGATCTAGCAAATCAAGACTATTATGGAAAAGCCTGACTATCCTCTTCATGAGACTATTTTACAAGTAAAAAGTGATATTAAATAAATAGCTATGAAAAATGAATTAGTTTCAGTAACTCAATTCCACAAAACAAATAACAAAGATGACGTACACAAAGACTATCTATTTCTATTAACTATTTCTAATTACTGCTAATAATGACATGACATTAAATTGATTTAATCAGTCAAATTTTTTGATTTGTTAAATCAAAAAATTAGGATAAATTATGACTTTTAAATTAAAATCTACTTAGAAAAATGTAACAGAGTGACTATCTTTTCCAGATGGTCTGGTTTCTCTGTTGTCATGGTAACCAGGACTTGTACTTTAAGATTTTTGTTGTACCAAAATCTGCTTTTAATCTCTGCATTAAAACTTGGCTAAACACAGCAAATGTTTTCAAATTAAGTCTGACCTGTTTTTATTTCTGAGAAAAGATGAACGTATTTTTACTTTAGTTTTTCAATCAATCCCATATTAATAAGAAAATGCCTGCTTTTCATAAAAAAAATATGCAGGAAGCACTCATACAAAATAATTTGTTTAGCTAAAATAGTTTATGCTTAGTTTATTTTTGGCAAGGTAAAAAAAGATCTCACATTTTTGGCAATTTCAGGTTTTTAAAATTAAATTTTTTGAGTAATTCTGAGTTTTGAACTGCCTTGTTGACACATATTCAGCCGTTTACGGCGCATGATTGAGGTCAAATTTTCTAAGTGTCGGCACTACATGCAATTTATAAGTGAAGACAAAGTTAACATTGTTATCAACATGTATGGTGTTGATAGAAGTCTAATTTTCCCTACTGTGGTGCATCATGAATAGAAAATGGGAGAGGATCACATACCATGTCCAGGTGTCTTCACGTCACTCATTCTGACATTAGGGAAATGGGACTTCCGCCAATGCACAATATAGCCAATATATTCCCTATCAAACTCAATTAAATGCTGATAAATGTGTCTAATGAGCTGCAGTGGGATGAAGCTACATTAAATCAAGGTTCATGAACCAATCAGTCTCAGTCTATCCTGACAGACCTCTATATTTAAAAGAATCAGATTTATATACATTTATCAGTCATTTAGGATTTAATTTATGATAAGGCAACATTGTTTTATTTAAACTGAGTGGCACTTAAGAGGCAAAGTTGGTGATGCAGCTTTCTTCTATCAAAATTCAGACTCATCTCAGGCGAATAAGCTACACAAAAATAAATATTTGTTTCAAATAATTTTCTGAAAAGTAATTCCTCCCCAAAAGGCATTCTGGCCCATTCCTCTCTCCATAACTGTCAACCACAAGTGATGGTTTTCAAACATGACCAGCTTGTTTTTGACTAGATCAATATCGATGTGGATCAATATCTAAGGTGAAAATTTGTTAGATTCCGCTCGATTCTCATCTCTCTTCATTCCTCTGTTTGGGCTTTCTCCCATTGACTTGGATTTCTCCAGTAGAATTTCAAACAGGCCAATCAGTGAACAGAAGAAGTTGTGAACGATGATGTAGATTTAGAATTGTAGTCTGTCTGCAGTTTTAGCAATGGCAAGCAAAGGAAGTGAACAAAGTTGTACAATTTGCGTTGGCTAAATATTGGCTAAACATCAACAGCCATCTTGTTCAGGTTGACATTTCTGACTTTGCAGTGGAAGATGGTAGTTTACAGAGCAGGGAATTTGGAGTAAGCTACATAGAGTTGAATTGCTACATTATGTATGTCACTGGGAAATGTTAGCATGACGGTGTATTAGGAGAGAAAAGATGGGGGAACAGAGCTGTAAATTTACACACACACAATCTCTGAGATCAATCTCAAAATTTCTGGGTTTTTTCCCAGTAAATTTTCAACTCTTCAAATTCAGAAATGACCGTATTTTTTCTAGAAGATTTCTGAGACTAATCTCAAAATTTTTGAGTTTTTAAATAGCAAAGTTTCAACATCAAACTCAGAAATTTCCTAGCTTTTTTCTAGAAACTTAGAGTTTTCTTAGCAGAAATTTACTCCTCTTTTTTTCTATCTACAATGGTCCTAATACGCCGTAGTATGTTAGTGATCGGGTAAAATTTTCACGCCCCCAGCAAGCAACCGTTTCTCATCCAGACCTTCTGTATGAAGCAAAGCGTAGAACAAGGTGCTGGTTTTTCTCAGGCTCAAAACATTTAGGTGTGACAGAAAAAGCAAAAGCAAAAGAAATCTAAGTAGGCAAAATTTTCATTTATTTGCAGGTTCATGTGAATAGTTTGTACAAATTCTATCCGCAGTCCAGTGGGGAGAAATCGAATTGCGATCGAGGTATTTAACACTACAGGTACGCTTAGTGAAGTTGTAGTGAAAGGAAAAACAGCAGAACATGTAATTGCATAAGTACAGGCCATCCAGCTCAGTCAATTTTGTCCAACACCACAGCAGCAATTTGTTACGTAATCTGCCACATAATTCTAATTTACTTTACCGATGCACGATCCTAAATAAATGTCAGGGGATAGACATTCAAATTACCTCCTTAAAGTTTGAAGTTCAAACTCGAGTTACATCTATACGTCAAGACGTCTCAATTAAATTGCAAATGCAAAAAAACTTTGGAAACAAAACAAAGAAAGTGTATGAATAATACTTTATTGCAATGTTTTAATACACAAAATTAGACCTGTTGTACTGGGAAAACAGGGATGCATGACTTATACATACTGGATGAGATTAACTATAAAGAGTGGGCACTTTCAAAGTGCAGTTAGACTGTACCAACAATCATTGTCTTAGTGGTAGTCACTTATCTAGATAAAAAAAACAAAAAACAACAAAGGCACTTTTGTGACATTTCATCTAATACTGAAGGTCATAATCAAACTAAACATTGACAAAAAAAACAAACAGTTTTAACATTCAAATCTCAGCAATCTTTCATTTTAAAGTCACAGCTTGCAGTGCAGGGATAGGCTGTAGTCAACTCTGACGTTTACTCACACTTTAAATGATATTTCACTGCGTAACTCTGTTTTTAGGTTCCTAGAAAAGTTGGATTCAACATTCAGATAAACACACGTAGGAATCCATGAGTGTGGATCTGAATCCAATATACAAAAAAGATATTAATATTACATCAAATGGTAGTAAAAAATAATCCAGTTCATTTACTGACACTGTGGTGAACAGTAAAGGTGAAATTTGTAGGTGTTTAATTAAATGCTGTGATTTTTAAAAAGTGGTGAAAACCAAAACAGTAATGTTAGCCCCCTTCACCCCCCAAAAAAACATTGCGTTTTCCTACAAGTCAAAAAATCTTGTTCAAAATATCATTTAAACAACAACTAGATGTTTTCTAGTAAATTTCCTGCAGTTTTTTTTAAGTATAATTAACACAAATGGTAAAAACAAAGCTGTCAGCTATTTACAGTCATTCTCTGTAGTGAACACTTAAATGTTTCAACATGTACCAAACATCTTCTCCAAACTCATGATGAAGTTCATTCTGCAGAATCATAGTAAAACCTTTATAGAGGAATGTAAAGGTATTTGAGCGACTCAAAGAAATGCTCAGCTGAAGTTTGTACAAAACAAACAAACAAACAAACAAACAAACAAACAAACAAACAAAAATCTATGAATACATGAATATGAATAAAGCTGGTCAAAGAGCCACAGTAAAATGCATGAACAACAAAATCCAGCATGTAAACAGCAAATGAGTCTGGATAATCTGGGATTATAACGTGAGAGGTGTAATTTTGTCAAACCACCACTAGAGGGAGACAAACCAAAAGACTTCTGGTGATCAGAAGAAATCAAATTCAGTTAAATAAATTGGTGTTTTGATCTAATTAACGCTGTTTTTTACTTTTTGGTGACCTTGGTTTACCTTCTGCGTCGTCCCCCGCAGGCAGGACGTCATGTGCGTTTGGATTTTGTTTAGGGTCTCGTGTTTGGCAGCCAAATGATCTCCTCTGACTAGCAGCACCTCCTGGTGGTGGGATTGGGCGGCCGGGTGAGTTTAAAGGAATCGTTGCTCTCCACTTCAGCGTTTTGCAGGGGTGGGATCTGTTTACCTAACGAGGCACAAACAACAGTTACTGACTGACACATGAAGGGGTTTCATCAAGAAGCTTTCGCTGCAGAGCCAGAGGTTTCTGGCACAACTTCAGCTCCTTCCCCGGTGCTTCGAGAGGGACAGAGATCTGGTGATGGGAAGACTCCAGCAGCACTTGAATTACGGAGGAAACAACTTTATCAACAGACTACTTTAAACATTTAACTTCTGGAGGTCGGACATAAAAAGTAAAAAAACGGCAATATTAAAAAAAATTTTTGTGACATTCTGGGTTATAATTTGAGAGCAGGAGGAATTTTTTAAAAACCAAAAGAGTTTTTGAATATCAGTGTGGGATAGATCTATGGAATAGATTAAATGATAAGCTCAAACAGTGCAAATATCAATTAGGTGATTGGAAAACATGTTGCATAGTGTGGGTGTCTCAAAGGCCAAAAAATGCTATTGCTGATATTAATAATTTGTAAAAAAAAAATTGTAAATTCGTTGATTAGAATTGTTTAAGTGTGGGAATACTTTCAGAAGCAGCTAAAAGTGCACAGAATTTGCAAAAAAAAAAAAATCTAATATTTGAACAAACTGCCACCATGCATGATGAATATTATACAAATAATTACAGTTAACACCAAACACCTTCATTTATCGTAACTAATACTAGCAGTAATAAGAAATAAGTAACTTAACTGGATTCTTGTCTGTTTTTTCCTTCTTTTTTTCCTATTTCTAAGTTTTTAGGTTACTAGAAATGCCAGCATTGTAACCTAAGGTCTGCTTACGCTCTGCTGACCTCCAAAAATACTACTACTATTAATAGTGATAACAGACACAGAAAAACTGCAGAAATACGTTTATCAACATCAGTATAGATGTTGATAAACGTATTTCTGCAGTTTTCTTCAGTCTTAAGTTACTTTAAGCCTATCATAAAACTTTTAGCTCATTTTAAGCAAATAAAAAAAGCAACAGTAATAATATTGATAATCATGATATTTTTACACCCACAACATTCATGATTTTCACATCAGTACATGCCTTGGTTTGACACTCCACCTAGAACCTCAGAAATTGTATTATTAAATTAAATAATTTGGCAAATATAGCCACAAAATGACAACATTTGGTGAGGAACTATTTCAGGTTTTGTAAAAATGTGTTTTCTTTTCTTTAGTCTGAGATAAATCTGTTTTTTATTCATCCATGCTGCAGATTATGTAGGCAAGGCCAGAAAACTATGAATAAATTGGGATGTGGAATGTAAATGGGAATTGTCTCCAGGCATTGGTTTCATCAACGTTAGTTTGTTGTTTACATGGACAGGCTAGTATAAGAACCGTCAAAAGACAGGAAAAGAACAAAAAGAGAAATACATTTTATTTCCCTATGATTCCATCAGAAGAAACATATTTCACTGCAACTTTGTCAATAAATCTTATGAAATGTTGCTTGGAAGAACATAAAAGTAAAGGAGCTACAGACAGAATCAACAGACGGAAGAAAACGTCATGAAAACCTACTGATTTTCTGAAAGAGCTCCTCGACGTTCACTGCATTTCTGGCACTGGTCTCAATAAAAATAGCTGCAATTGATTCAGCAAACTCCTTTGCTTCCTTCATAGGAACTTCCCTGTGAAACAGAAGAACACCGAGAAAGTGGAAAAAGATGGAAAATAATACAGCAGTTGCAAGCAATTCTCCTTTCTTCTATTTGTAACTGGAGAATGTTGGGACAAATGCTGAAAAAACTGCATGGAGTAAGAAAAATTACAGCAATTAGGACGCTTGTTTCTTTTTCCAGTGGTAAAAATGTGTGAGATGAAAAGTTAATCTCCCAAACCTTGAAGACTCTGATGTCTGTGTTCTTGAGTTTATTACTTTTGCATTTTAGAAAGAGTTTCATTATTGTTAAAATACAGTCAGAGATAACATGCAGTGCTGCGAAAAACTATATAATCCCTTTAAGATTTCTTCTGCTTTTACCGTTTAGTGGCACTTAATGTTTTACATTAGCAAACGCATTTTCAGAGCAGACAGAGGTAGACTGAATAAACACCCAGTTTTCCAATAATGATTTCATTTAGCAATCCAAAAGAACAACAAGAAGTAGACTAAAAGATCTCAGAAAGCAACACATCCAAGATAAAGACATCCAAAAACAGATGAGACAAGGTAAGAGTCATCACCCAACAATGGAGAAACGCTTCACAGTGTTGAACCTTGGTCTACCATAGTTACTCCGAGTCATTGTCAACTCATCCAGGAAGTCACCAAATAATCCAGAACAGCATCCATAGGCTTCTGTAAGGTCAGTGTTTATGTTTCAAGATCCACAAACAACACAAAGGCCCGCCTCATATTTGCAAACAATATCTTGGTGATCCTCAGGAGCCGTGGTAAAGTATTTTAAGGACGAATAAGACAAAAGAGGACCATTCTGGATCGAGTGTGTCGTCGTACATCTGATTATTACATTGATTGAACCAGGAGTCCTCCCCTACTAAAACCAAAATGGAGAATATTGGGGCATTAACCTTGAGTTATAAAACCAAGCAACTCCACACCTAATGGATAAAAAACTAAACAAACACAAACTGAAGATTTGCAGTCGCTTAGGCAAAGTCTGGATATAAACCTAACAGACACATTAAACAGGCCATTGACACTTGAAAAACCTTAATGTGTCTGAATAACAGGGGAACGAATTCCTCAACAGCGAAGTAAAACACTCAGCTGTTGCCACTAAAAATGGCTCAACCAGCTATTAGGTTTAGGGAGCAATTACTTTTCCACACAGGGCCAGGTTGGCATATTTTTCCCTTTAATAAATAAAAACGGTCTATTGTACTCAGGTTTTCTTAGATGCTGAAATTCTGGTGCAGATCCAAAAGAAAACTAAAAACATCCTACTTCATGGCACAAGAGAGGAAATAATCTCACCTGATGTCTCCTAAATCATTCTTGTTTCCTGCTATGGCTACAACAATGTCCTCCGGGCCGTGCTCCTTCAGCTCCTTCACCCACTTCTTCAGTGTCTGGAAAGAGTCCTGGAAAGCAGGAACGCGCTGTGGTCAGCTCTGGAACACGCCCAGCGTTTATTACCTTGTGTCACACACTCAGAGTTTTGCTGTTTTCACACTAGTTTCCAAGGGCCGACGAGGAAAGTATGACATTTGTAGGTCATGGAGGCACAGCATCCCAGGGCGATGGAAAAGTAATACAGTTTTATAAGCGGATCTTATTGTCAGAACCAGTTTTTTCCATTTACATCCATTCAAAACAGATATTTGCTTTTTTTATATATATATTGAGGGTTGGAGATCAGTTTGTTGCACTCACCAGTTTAGTTATGTCGTAAACAATGACAGCAGCAGCTGATCCCCTGTAGTACATAGGAGCTAAGGAATGGAACTGGAAAAGAACAAGTTTTAGTAGTTAGAATCAGCAAACAAATACTGATCTTCCACATTTAAAATTAACTAAAGATTAGGCAAATTAAAAAAAAATATGGTTGAAATGTAGTTAAAGGAAAACCAGTTAAAAATCTAAATGGTAAAATAAAACATTCCTCTTCAGAGTGACACTCCCCAGCTCCTCCTTGGGGAACATGAAGGCGTTTCCAGGCCAGGAGGGATGAGCCGCCCCGTCACTGACTTCTGGGTCTGCTCCAGGCCCGGAGAACCTCCAGTAGGATTACTGATGAGTGAAGCTTTAAATCTAACAAATGTGCACAGTGTAGTGGATGTTTTGCTTTTTGAAAAAGGTGATTTTGAGGCTTTTTTCCCCACCAAGGTGCAGATAGAGGTGGTGGGCATTGTGTTTGAAGAACGTGTGAATATAAATGAGTGTTTAATGTTCTGTTTACATGTAATGAAATGTGCAACATCAGTAAAACTGCCCTCGCTGTCGTCAGCATAAACTTGAGTCATACTTTCCATTTGGTAAAATAAGCATGACAAAAAGGGATCTCCTCAGTCTCTTTCTCTACAGCTGAAAAACCCCAAAACAATTCAACAATTTTTCTTTTTTATGCTCCTTTTATTCAGCAACATATCTGCTGACAATTATACAAAACAAAAGACTTAATAGTCTCCATTTTAGATCACAGACCGTTCTGCATAATGGAACAACCCCAGTGACATGACATCTCCAGATATTGTGTTTACACACATCCAGGAAATATATGAACTAGTTTTTCCATGCAGTAAGCAAGTTTGGCAAGTCCTAGGAAACTCCACCCACTCACACCCGGCCACACATGCACTGCCAACCTCCTTCAATCAAATAAATCACAGCGATGTCACTCAGTCACTCGCATTCTCTCAGTTGGCTTTATTATGTAGCATAAAACCATAAAAACATAAGTGTGGAGGCCTCTGCTTTGGCAGAGGCCAAAAAAATTGGTTTGTGGTTACTGTTTATCATTGTAGGTTCTGATCAGCTGTGGCAGTCAGCCCGACTGGCAGCATCTGGCCAGTAATCCCAGGGTCTTAAAGCTGACTGAAGTTTGCAATAAACTGGAACAAGTTCCACCTGGCATTCTGAGACAACTGAACACACATGTAATGATGTTAATGTAATTTATTTATTTTTGTAAATACATTGTAAATTATTGTCCTTCAATGTACGTCTCAATGGGTTGCTTTGTCACAGCTAATGAGTCAGGTCATGACAAATTGGGGGCTTGTCCGGGACCAAAACCCAGAACCTCCTGGGTCGTGACAGCGGTCCATTTCTATGGCTCAAGAATGATATAAATGAACAAGTTTTCCCATTTTTAGGCCAATCCCCAAAAAAAATGAATATTTTTTGTTTTTTTGCGCAGTGCAACTGTGCCCTGTGCCATGTCCAATCCTTCAACCTTATTTCAATTTGTGTTTTTTGAATTTTTTTATTCAGTGGTTAAAAAATTAATAAATAAAATAAAAAATGCCTGTAATTCTCCATAACCTCCAAATGTCAAAGGAAAATATTCAGGTTCGAATTCTGCATCTCTGAAGTCTAGCAAAGATCCCCAAAATGTAGATACTTTAGTTTTAGTGTAGAGAGAGCAGGTTACATTCTGTTAATCTAGCAGTAAAGAACTGATGCATAACAGAAATCCATAAAATTCATGATGCTTGCAGAAGAAAACAAATTTAGTTTTGGAAAAATGTTTGTTAGATGTCAGACATTTGTGAGAGACTTCAGTCACCAGGATACCTGGATATGAAGTGAATGAATTTCCAATAATTGCAGAGGCTTCTTGGAATTATCTTATCAACCACTTCTAATTCTAACCGGCCCATTTGAACATGCCTCAAAGGTGGATGCAGTCAGAATAAAATACATCACTCACAGGTGATTACTGCTCTCTATTTTTATAAGCTTTTGTCCAAAAAAATAAGAAGACTGATCTCTTGACTAAAGAACTCCACACCAAACAGATGCAAAAATGGCTGGCTATGATGACACAGGAAGTAGAAGAACAGCGCCCTTATTTTCAGTCTGGTGAAAATAAGGCTTGCCAAGTTTCCACATAACAACAACACCATAAGGAAATCAGTTTTGTATTGCATCTCCAGCATCAGCAGACACTAAAACACAAATACTATTTTGTCAATTTGTCAAAGAAAGTTTACAATTTTGTATTATTTCTTTGGCCATGATTTAGTTGAAACTACAAGACATTTAATAAAAATGCTTTTACGAGGAGACAAATCCTGCTTTTATATAAATAAACTGCTACTTCAGTACAGACTCACTAATAAGAGTTTATTCTTCTCTCCATTTTATTTTCAGTTTAAAATAAATGAAAAGAAACTTAATATTGCCTTTTCGTCAAAAGACAAAGTGTCTCCTAACCTTTGAACACAATTAATCACCCTAAAAATAACACAATGTGATGATTTGGCTGTCTGGCCCAAAGATGTAATGGAAAACAACCTCATAAGCATGATTCATGGAGTCCAGAGTCTAAACTTAAAGAATTACTGACTAGCTGCTCACCCGTTCTTGTCCAGCTGTGTCCCAAATGAGAAATTTATGCAGTTCGTTCCCACATGGTACAGTCTTGGTCAGGAAAGATGCCCTGTGGACAATGAGGTGAATTTCTCAACAACGGTTCTCCAGACATTATCTGTTCAAATCAGCAACAAGAATTTATAATGAAGTTTGATGGTGAATCCAGGAGACTTTAGAGGCAATAAAACACAAATTGAAATTAATTCTTCTGTTATTTGTAATTCTAAAAACAAATTTAGCTAAGAAAAACATAAATTATTTAAAACTTTTACACTTTTTGTTGCGTTAAAAAACACATTTGAATGTGTTTCAAATGCGAAACACATTCAAATATGTGTTTATAATTATAAAAACTTTTTTTTAAATCAACAGCGCACTCAATACTCAAAATGTGAAAGCATGTTTTCAGGCATCTTAATACCAGTCTTAAGTGTATGTCTACAAGCCTTCTTCACCCTAGCACCATTTTTCTCTGTAGGTCAGCCAGACTAGAAAGCCATTTTAGGTCAATCAGATAAAGGTCAGGCTTCTGTGTGGGTTATTCCAGAACATCTAGTCATTCTCTTGTTGGGAGAGATTTTTAGAAACTCCAATGCTGCCAAAATATGCCAGAGTATAATTCCTACAAATATACTCTGCCACAGTCTAAACCTTGAGGTTTCGCTGATTAAAACAAAATTTCTGCTTTGATTCAAGTGTGAACTGGGAGATAAGCTTCTCAGTGATGATAAGTGTAAATCTGATGCACCTAAGCTCAGCTCTGAGTGACAAAGCAAAGGGGGTGAATAATGTCAAAAATGTGACTACTTTGTGATGTACATGCTTTTTTGTAGGGATGCCTGGATATAACAATTTGTGCCAAGATTAATTTCCAATAGTAATACTGTTAAAATTCTTAATAACTGATATGTACCAATACCACATACTACATTTGGTATTGTTGTAGGTTTACTACCCTTTCGACACTGAAAACCACTTCCAGGTTTCAGTAAAAGCCTCTCTGTCACCTGACCAAATAAATCACACATGACCAACACTTTCCAAACACAAACGGAAATGAACATTGGTTGTATATACCGGCCCAGTATTACTTATCCAAAACCAACCTGTTTAAAAATTACTAAATTTGGCCAATACCAGTATTAATGCAGATATGTACTTTATTGCATAGATTGTTTTTAAAGGATAGCTTTTCTCAGATTAGTTTTAGAATAAGTTTTTAATCTATGGCTATGTTCATACTGCAGCCCGAAGTGACCCAATTCAGATTTTTTGTCAAATCAGATTTTTTTTTGGTGTGGAAGTTCACACCTCCAAATAAATGCGACCTGTATGTGTTCTTCAGTGTGAACTGCAAATGACCTCAAAGTGCCCCGCATGCGCAGTAGAGGGCGCAATAACATCAGCGTTCTCAGTGTTTTGCCAACCGCCATAAAGAAATAGTGCTCAGTGTTAGTGGAAGCAAACATGGATGCTAACGGTTGAGCATAGCTTACAATTATGAAGTCGTTAACAACTTAATCCTCATTATAGTCCACCATGATGGTTGTTTTTCTTCCCGCTTGCTAATATCAGAATAGTGGCATTTGTTGAGTATCAATAACGTTCAGGTCGGATGAATGCGACCTGGCCGTAAGGTCACATTTGAATCGGATATCGAAGTGGCCTGGGTCGCATTGGAAAGGAATCCAACCTGGGTTGTTCAGTCTGTCATTAAAATATCAGATACAGAATGCAGCCTAACAAATGCGGAACAATTAACAATTAGAAAGCGAATACTTTCTAGTGTCACTGAAAAAATAAATAGCAGATAAATGAGATAAATTTTATCTCATTTTACAAAGTCTCTGTTGGTCACCCTTTTAGTTTTTCCATAATGTGACAGACACCCTTTTAATTTTTCCATAATGTGTCCCTGTTCTTATCCAGATGTCCTCCATCAAACCCATAAAGCCACTATAAAACCTGCAGATAATCTCACAGAATTGGGCTAATTTTCAGCCCATATGTAAAGTACCTCATATGTGAATAGTCATTCTGCAAAACTGCTCAGTTTACAGTAGGATTGTCACATGCCAATATCAATATCAGAAATTGGTCCGATATCAGCCAAAAAAACAAGTATTAAGAATATATCGGCATGCATCTAAAAACTCCAATATAAGCATGTCGATAGAAGCCCCAGCATTTCTGAATTGGCCTCGATTTGAGCATCGATCTGTTAAACGTTGCCACAAAACAACACTGATAGACTTGTTTGCAGCAGTGGCAGAACGTCGTGTGATTCATATACTCACCCTATGGTGGGGCTTATATTGTGATCAAAATGATCTTGAACAAATCTGCAAACAATGCTGGATTTACCCACTCCTGTGTCCTGAAAGCAGAGAGGGCCACATGTCAGTCACAGCAAACAGAAGCACACAATCTAGGGTCACTTTGAACCAAACTGATTGAGCAACTGGATAGTCAGGAGCTCAGCTGATCAGTCCTTCAATATCAATACTGACCTTAGGTTTACAGCAAAAATGTATGTCATTTGTTTTTGTTTACCCAAGTAAGCAGAAATTATATGTGGTGCTATGAAAAAGTGTTTGTGCTTCGTGATCTAAAACATTTCAGTTTTCAATTTACAATTTCATTTAATTTAGAATAGTTGGCCCATTTAGGTCCCATTTAGATGTGAACTTTGACTCCAAAACTTGCATTTTGTTCTTTAGTTTTGAGCCATTCAGAAGTGGACTTGTTGGTATGTTTTTAAACTAAAGGCCTAAGAAGGACATGCGACTGTAGAATAACGTCTCTGCTGCCCAGACACTGAGCTGTTAGCCTGACAGTCATGAAACCGTCATACACCAGCAGCCTTCAGTCAGAGGATTCACCGCAAGACTAACTACTACTGGAGATCCTTAACTGCCCACAGCATCACCACCCACAGTCAGGGTTGTTGCAATAAGCAGTAAGTTAATTAATTGCATATTAAATACAAGCTCAATAATTTCCATTTGCGTAATTTATCATTTCTCTCTGTCTTTGTACCAAAGACTGGATGACAAAAGTCTTTAATCTGGTGCTTTGGTCTAAACTAGCCCTTTTTTGAAGGACAATTTTGTTTACAGAGACTTCATAATTTGTTTTATTGGTCGTTTCTATTTTGTTTATTTACTTTGGACATTTAAAATGTCTTCCACTTCCAACGTTAAATATGCTTTAAAATAAAAAGTTTATTGATCTTTGAGAATGTTCTTGCATTCCTTTTAATTTAAAATTATTCCAACATATCATTGTACCAATAGATACAAGAAAGATACAGCTGTGACAAACTATTTTTATGGGCAATGGATACAGTTCAAATTGCAGGAAGTTTGTGAAAAGTTAAAGAGGATTAAATGGCTATCTCAAATGGAGCCAAAAGTACAATTATAGCCCTCTAATGAAAGGTTTTCCCGAACAAAGTGAACAGTTTTGATGAGCATGTCTGTAGCATGTAGCTTTGTTCACAGAACTTTACAACCTTTTTAAAGTCTAAAACTTTCCACTTTCGCCTTAATTTCAGTGATAAAGTTAAATTTGTTTTATATAACTGTTAATCTTTGATAGATTGTTTAAAGATAGGTTAAAGTTTTTTTTCCCCCCTCTTCTTTATTATTTCAGTTTTTGCAGACGCAGCAGGAAACCTAACGGCTTACGTGTAGCCGCTGGTCAGTGGATGACGTCACGGGCAACAAACTGTCAAAACCGTTAAAAAGCAGTTAAGAGAAAACCGAGTAAAAACCCGGTTATTTTTTGTTTAGATAGTGCAATAAAACAAGCCAGAACAGGACTGCGGTGCAAGTTGAGTGGATTGGACTTTTTTTTTTTTTAAATAAACAAGTTTTTCGAGGTTAAACAAAGAAAAGAGCTTAAGTCTCAGCTGGAGGAATGTAGAGCCGAAGCCTCTGCGTTGCTTTTTAACGTCAAAATGTCTACCGTTATTTCCAGTTACTGATGGAATTTTCCCCCCTAAGAGAAAAACATCTGCCACTTACCCCTAAAAGGCAAACTTTGAGCTCCCTTATAGCCATGGCGGGTTCTTTAAAGTGTCTAAATCATCATTTGTCGGTGTTCTATCGTTGTTTTTGTCTCGTCATGTTTGTCACAGCTATTTTTCTCTCCTCTTCTTGGATAAAAGAGAAACCCAGCCCCTGACACAGACGGGCTGACCATCAACCCTTAAAGCTGGCAGTCCGTGTCGACTTCCGATCGAGATTTTCAAAATAAAACATTTTTCAAAAATTGGTCAGTAACATCTTTTTCATCTTAAAAAGTTAGAATGGGACAAAAAGGTACACATTTCACAAAATAATTCTTAGGTTTAATAATTATGGCTTACAAGAGTTAAAACTGCAAAATTCAGAGAAAGAAAAGTAAAATATTGCCAAAATAACTGCACAAGAAAGCAGATCAGCCCGAGCTGTGTTGGTGTCAGATTAAATCATTAATTTATCTGTGATATCACGTCAACATTAGCGGAGCTGTTAACTGTTTTGTTGTGTTTTTTTTTCTAAACAGCATCTATAATACTTACAGATTAAACCTAAAATGGACAAGCCTGCACTGAACAGAGATTTAGTCAACAACCTTCAGGTTTTCCTTTGGGTTGCTTATTTTCTGCCACAGAATAAATGTTCCTCAAACTGCAGCTGACTTCCACATGTTTTTAAACATATGAAAGATTGGATACTTTATTGCATCTCAGATTATAATGTAGAAGAGTTGTATTTGTATCCAAATAAATAATGTACCAAAAAAAAAGTTTTCTTGCTCAGGAGGAATTTTTGCCCACTTTACTTTGCAAAATTGTTTCACTTCAGCTACATTTCAGTTTGAATTAAGTCAAAACTTTGCATAGCCCATTCCAAAACTTTTGTTTTTGAGATTTTAGTACTTACATTTAAGGTCATGTGGCAATGGATGGACATTGTTGCTGTGATGTTTTTCAGATATTTAGCATCAATTTTATGCAATATGTAGAAAGAATCATCAGGATGTTTTTATGAATATTTAAGATGGGTCTTTGTCTTGTTTTTAATCTTGGATCTGTCCCACTGAAGTAATTTTTAGTACCAGTTACAGCTTTAACATGTTCTATGTTTTCACCATTTGTGGATAAAGACGCTCACTGTGCGTCTTTACTCTGGTACTCTGGAGTCAAAAAGCCTTAGAAATAGACTTTGCAGAATCATCTTTAATTTCTTTATGTTAGAGGAAAATTTATTGGTTTCAACCTACTTAATGATGTCAGAAAAGTGTGGTACAAATAGTGTACAGGTAAAACTAGACAAATGTATGGAAGAAGATCATGAAAACTGAAAAAAAGAATTCTGACTTTTTATTAATCTCAAAATTCTGAACTTTTTTTCTCATAATTTTGATATTAAAGTCAGAATTTAAGCTTGTTATTTTCTCGCAGAACTTTTTTTTTGTCACAATTGACAAAAATACTTTTAAAGAACCAGTTTTATCGCTTTAGGATCGCTCTTCAACACCCTTATATTAAAAGGGAGCACTTAATTAGACTGGGAGCTAAAAAGTGGAAAATTCTGACACTTTCAGAGTAAAACCCCCAAACTTTCAGGCTGTGATCAACAAGCAGAGATTCAGATCAACACTTTATTCTTCACAGCATTAGTCTGCCAGCAACAGTCTGGTACAAAAGCTCCAAACAATGTGAAAATAGCCCCAGGAGAAGCTCTTGTGTAGGTTTCAGTCACAGGATTAATACAGTTATATCCAGCCTGAGACAAAAGCATGGGCAGCCACACTATAATCATCTCTACAAATCAGTAATGATATAAAAATCAACATATGAGAACATAAGAGCTCAAAATACATTGCTATAATTTACAATAAAGACCACGCCTTCGCTTTAAGTTGCATTTGAATGATGACAGTCCCTTCCAGGAGTCAAGGATCTGTGATGAAATGATGTAACACAAATATAATATTAATAATAATAAAAATAAAAATAAACTGCACACAAATAACCTACAACACCCTTCAGTGGTTTCTTCACACATCCCACATAAAACATACCCACAGATGTGCAACATCAACATTAAACCTAAAATCTCCATGTTTCCGGTGAGTGCACTTGTTTACATTTTGCTGTGATGGAATCAAGGTTTTTCTGCTCCAGTTTTCATTTCAACAAACAGCAACAGAGCTCTATATGCCACTAAAAAGCTGTAAATTAAATCAGGGCATTTATTGAGCATGACACACTGCAAAAACGTAATTTAAGTATTTTTGTCTTGCTTCTAGTACAAACATGTTTAAACACTTGAAATAATACAAAAGTAACTTATGAGTAACTTTTCAGCAAGATATATGAGCTTGTTTTAGGTAATAACTCCTTAACATTGAATATAAAGTACTAGTTTCACTGGTTGATTATTTATTTCACTCTTAAGACATTTTTTCCATATTATAAGTGAAATAATCCACCAGTCTTAGTAGAACCAGGTTGCTAGGTGATGAGCTGGGCTTGGCTGGGGTTGCTAGGTAACAGCACAGTGCCTGTTTATTATGAAATACGTGAAATAATCTACCAATAGAAGTCAATAATCAAGTAATTATTGACCTAAAACAAGCTCCTATATCTTGCTGAAAAGGTAATTGTTAGTTAATTTTGTCATATTTCAAGGGTATGAAGATATTTACACTAGAAACGAGACAAAATACTTGGTAAGATTTGTGTTTTTGCAGTGTATGTATATTGTTAGAATGATACTGAAGTTTAAAATATACAGAGAGACCGATCAGAAGTCCTCCAGCGCTCGTATTCTAGTTCTCTGGCGACTTGAGTTATGGCACAGTGGTCGGCGATGTCAAATTTGAGGGACTTGCAACAATCTTACATTTTGTGATAATTTCTTGATTTAATTATCAGTGAAAAATAAACTCTAATCTCTCTCACATCCATCATTGTCACCCTCTAATCCTCTTTTAAACAGGCTTGGCACAGCAGATTTGAATGAAATGGTCCCTGGGAGTTTCCACAGAGGTAGCGGATCATCTGCGACAGCTGCTACTCTGTTTCTAGGTTTTCTGTTTTGCAGTGAAGAGAAACAAAGTCAGGATGCCGCAGAGGATACAGGTGTTCAGTTTCTTGTTTTTGGTAACCAATGCTGCAGGTGAACTGACCATCTGCGGAGACGACTGTCGCTCGCCTCACATGTTGGTGTCTCTCCTGTCTTTGTTCGGTGACGGCTTTGAAGGATCCTTCAGTGGCTTCCCGTTGGTTGGGGCGGGCGCGTCTCCAGTGGCGGCCACGGTGGAGATGGAGCGTTTGGTTTGTTCCTCGCTGCGGGCCTCCGGGCTCGGCTGAGTGGGAGGAGCTTGTTCGGCCGGCGGCGGGACGGTTAGCTCCTGCTGCTGCTGCTTGTGGCTCTGCAGCAGGCGGAGCTGGACCCGGAGCTCCAGGATGGCTTCCTGCTCCTCGTGGATGGCCTGGTTCAGATGGGTGTTTTTGTTCTGGAGGGAAACAATGTCAATACTTCAGTGGCTGCAACTAACGACTATTTTAGTAATTGATTATTCTGACAATTAAGTGATTATTCTCACAATCAAACAATTATTCTGTTGATTAAAAGATTGTTCTGACAATTAATCAACAGCTCTGATGATTAATTTATTATCTTCACAATTAATTAATTGTTCTGTTGATTAATTGATTATTCTGATGATTAATCAATTATTCTGACAATTATTCACATAATCAGTTGCTTATTCTGACTATTAATCGATTATTCTGTTAATTGTGGTGATGATCTTTTGTTCTGACAATAGATCGTTCTGTCAATTAATATATTATCCTCACAATTAATCGATTCTTCTGTTGATTAATCTAATGATTAATCAACTATTCTCACCATCAATTATTCTCACAATTAATTGCTTGTTCTTACTATTAATCAATTATTCTGTTGATTGATTGGTGTGACAAATATCCTTTTCTTCTGTCGATTAATATATTATCCTCAGGATTAATCAATTATTCTGTTGATAGATTGTTCTGACGATTAATCTGAGACAAAAATCGGCAAATTTTTCTGTTTTTTTATTTAAACCCTTACGCCTTTTGTATACAATATTTAAAATACATAAAAAAATGCAAATAAACAATTTTATTACTTGTTTCAATGACAAAATAAACACCTAATTTCCATAAATGCAACAATAATTTTAGCAGACTTAGAAATATTTCCTTTGTTTATTTAATCAAGTCCTACTGGTTGATCTGGCACCATATATTGTTTTATTGTTTTACGCTCTTAAAGACAAGTTTGTTCATTATTATAGGGTAGGTTTCTATTAGTACCGTCATGAATGCTTTTTTCTTTTTCTCATGGGTAATTTCTGCACGTTTGTATTTTTGTATAACATCCAGTAACATCATTTCTTTAGTGAACGCTTAATCATTTGTAGTAACCGATGCAGCTGTAGCTAAAAATTATTTCTAATGTCAACATGTGAAAGGCTCGGCTCTTTCTGTTTAATATAGTTTGGGGCTGATCTGCTGACTAGTTTTTGGATTAACTGATTAATAATGGGATGCAAAAGGGGATTAACGGGAGATTTTTTACTTAATATGAACCAGGTAAAGCTAAGTTAAGCCACTGGATGGTTTATTTGAATCTTAAACGCAAATATGTAACATATTTGTACAGTTTTGGTTTAATTACTGCTGTCAGTGTCTTTTTCTTTTAGCAAATGGCCTTTTATCAGGCTGTTAACTCCAGTTAATGATTACTAAAGTAGCTGCTAATTGTAGTAATTTAATAACTTCTAGGAGGCTTAAATACAGTGAAGCACAAACGCATGTTAGATTTTTGTTTCAAAATAAAAAAAGTTTAAGGGGTAGGAATACTTTTGCACACTCTTAGAGTTTTAACAAGCATTTCTTTTAACTTTACACTCTTGGTGCCCAAACAGGCCGTTAAACCATCCTGAACATTTCTCACCTCTAGTTCCTCGTTTTGTTTCTGCAGGTCTTCCAGTATCATCTGCAGCTCTTCCTCATCTTCACTCTCACTTTCGCTGTCTGAGGAATACTCCTCTGTCTCGCTGCGGCCCTGCTGCCGACTGATGAGGAAACACGCCGCTGTTACCACGCTATAATCACAAAAATTAAAACGATTCTCTGCTCTTCTCCTACCTCTGAATGTCTGCGATTTCCGCCCTCAGCCTCTCGATTTCTTCCTTCTCGGTGGCGATTTGCCTCCGCAGCACTTGTTCGAGCGCAATCAGCTCCTCCTGTTCGGTCAGGATCTCATTCTCCTGATCACCCAAAAGAAATTGTGCAGAATTTTAATGCTGAATTTACTGGCATGCTTTTGATTTAGACACACGAAAGTGTATGAATGAGTCACCTGTGCTAAAAGTAGGTTGATGACTTCCTCTTCGTTCTCGGTCATTTCCTCTTTGGACACGTCCTCCTTTGAGAGACTGGCAATTTCTTGTGCTATTTTACTCTCACACTCCTGACAACACAAATGAAAAAGAATAGAATAGAAATAAGCTTTATTCCAAAGGAAAATCAGATGTAGACTCAAAGAAAATAAAATCTTACCAAGTATTTTCGGTCTAGTTACTAGTTCAAATATGTTATTACAAAACAAACTTACAAGCAACTTTTCAGCATCGTTTTAGGTCAATAATTCATGAAAATTGAATAAAATTTCCATTGTCAGATTTTTTCACTTTCAACATGGGGAGAATGTCTTGTTATGAGTGAAATAATGTGGAACTAGCACAACTTCATCAATACCGAGGAATTACTGACTTAAAGCAAACTAATACATCTTACTGAAAAATTACTCGTAAGCTAGAACACTTAAAATAAGACAAAATGAGAAACCAGACAAAAAATGTTTAGTAAGATTTTGTGTTTTTGCAGTGTTGTCCCAGTAATTACTGAAATAAACTATAATATTGTTATTTTAAGACCATTTTCAAATGACACGCTGCAGAAAAGCTCAATTTTATCAAGTATTTTCAGCCTAACTTCTAGTGCAAGTGTACAAATGAAATAAGACAGTAAAAATAAATCTGAGCTTATTTTAGGTCAATTATTCCTGAATATTGATGAAAAACTTATAGTTTTACTGGCAGATTATTTTATTTGAAACATGGGGAAAATGTCTTGTTATAAGCATAATGATGGAGCTGCAGTTATTGATTAAAACAATTTAATTCCATCATTTTAATAATGGATAAATCTGAATTCATGCAGGATTCAGCAACAGCTAAATGTCTGCTGTGTTTTTTTGCCTCCTGAGTTTTCCTTCATCTATAACTGATCATTCCGGACGATGGGATCGTTACCTGCCGCTTGGCCTCCCTCAGCTTGCGTTTGAGAGCCGTCAGGATTCTCTGGACCTCCCAGAGCCGCTCCTCCTTGGACAGGTCCTTCACGCCCGCCTGCAGGTCTCTGTGCAGGCAGTTCAGCAGGAACTCCTGGACACACACATCTTCACTGGTTCACACTGATCCAAGACAACGAGCCTGACAAGCATGCAGGCGTCAAACACAACAACAAACGGCTGTAACAACACCAAGTCTGGGTTCCTGCAGTGTTTCCAAACTTATTCAGACTCATTCATACTTGTTCTACGTTAGTTTTTATGCGCTAGTTTTAGAACAACTGTGGAACAAATAAAATCTGAGGTTCACTCTGTTGTAAACATTTTTTGAAATGCTTGTGCTCACAAGTTAATATTGTGAAAAAATAAAAAATAAACCGTTTTTCTTGTCTTTCATTGTAAATGTTTAAAAAAAAAATTGGAAACAGAGAAAGAAATAAAAATAAAGATCCCTAAAATTTTTAAATTATGATCTAAACACAGGTTAGGAATTTAATTTAACATAAAAACATGTAAATACAACTGCATTTATTAATGTTATTAGAATTCTGTCCTGTAGAAAACTTAAGATCAGGGGAGAAAAAATAAATAAAAATAAAAATCTAATTTTTACAATTCCGATTCTTTTGTTTTTTAATGATTAAAAAAATAAAATAAATAAAACTTATGTTTTAATCAGAGATAGGCAGAATACACAAGTAAGAGAACCACTCTAACATATTTTACTCAAGTGAAAGCATGGTAAAATCTACTCCGAAAAGGAAAGTTTTTCTAAAAAGTTACTACTTTAACAGTTCTTTTGTAACCATGCTCCCTTCTTCACACATTGAGCCGATGGAAACGAGAAAAAGACGGTGGACTGAACCCAACCTGCCGCCGAATCTCCTCCTTGATGTTATCCTGGGTCTCAGGCAGAGCGGGCATGGTCGCCATGTTGGACCAGCGCAGCGGCCGCACCACCGGCTTCAGGACAACGTCCCCAAACAGCTCCTTCACGTGGGTGAAGAAGATGTAGAGAACACGGTTCCCGATCTGAAAGGAAGAAGAAGGAAATGTTTCCACCTGCCAGCTGAAAGGTTTCCGGAGCAGCTTCTCTATAAATTCCTGAATATTTACTTGTCCTCATTACACTGATCCTGGATCAGACGTGTTTATTTAAACAGAGGAGTGGAACGAATGGAAAAGAGGAAAGAGAAAGAGAGAGAGAGACAGAGAAAGAGAGACGGAGAGAGAGTGATGGATGGATGGATGGATTGATGGATTGATGGATGGATGGTTGGATGGATGGATGGATGGATGGATGGATGGATGGATGGATGGATGGATGAACCAATGGATGGATGGATGAACCAATGGATGGATGGATGGATGAACTAATGGATGGATGAACCAATGGATGGATG
>NW_006800095.1:293011-370665 GCF_000485575.1 Poecilia formosa | reverse complement strand
GGATGAACTAATGGATGGATGAACCAATGGATGGATGAACCAATGGATGGATGGATGGATGAACTAATGGATGGATGAACCAATGGATGGATGAACCAATGGATGGATGGATGGATGAACTAATGGATGGATGAACCAATGGATGGATGAACCAATGGATGGATGGATGGATGAACTAATGGATGGATGAACCAATGGATGGATGAACCAATGGATGGATGAACCAATGGATGGATGGACAGATGTTTTAGACTAACTGAAGATAAATCTAGACCCAGATATTCCCGTCCTGCGGTCCGGTCTGCCTGCTGACCTGAATGGGCGGGTTGATGTTCTGGATGCTCATCTTGGTGCCAGTTGCAGAGTGAAATGTTTCCACCTGCCAGCTGAAAGGTTTCTGGAGCAGCTTCTCTATAAATTCCTGAATATTTATTTGTCCTCATTACACTGATCCTGGATTCCTGCATGTTTATTTAAACAGACATGTTTCTGGCTCAGAATAAGTGGAACAGCCGTAGAGACAGCTCCAGTGGGGATAAATTAGCTGCACTGAACTGGGCCAGCGGGTCAGACATGAACTCATGAAAGAACCAATAAAAACTCACTAACCTTGTTGCTAGGGGAACGTTGAGGGTTACTTCTAACTTTTTACGCCATAATTTCACATTTTACAGATTCAAAATCAGAGACTTTTAAGGTATTTTATGACTCTAACTTTGAAGATGTTTTGGCATTAGTTGTCTCCATTGAGAGTTACCAGACAGGAAGTGGGCAGAGAGTCAAAGGGGATGATGGGAGGGACACAAAGCAAAGTCAGAAATCAAACCAGGACGGCTGAGTGGAGGACTGAAGCTTCAGGAAACAGGGTGACCGCTCTACCGCTACATGACACAACGCCCAGATTTAAAATAATTAACTACATTTATATGATGGACATACTTTAAATATGGAAACCACAACAAGCACAGGATGGATAGATGAACGAACTGATAGATGATAAAGAAACAATAGATTGATGAAAAGAATTTATTTGGTTGGTTGGTTGGTTGGTTGGATGGTTGGATGGTTGGTTGGTTGGTTGGATGGATGGATGGATGGATGGATGGATGTTCCAACCAGTGGATGGGTAAACCAAAGGATGGATCAACCACTAGACAGATGGATGATCCAATGGATGGATGACCCAATGGATGGATGAAGCAATGGACAGATGGATGAACTAATGGATGGATGACCCAATGGAGGGATGGATGAACTAATGGATGGATGGATGAACTAATGGATGGATGNGATGGATGAACTAATGGATGGATGGATGAACCAAAGGATGGATGGATGAACTAATGGATGGATGGATGAACTAATGGATGGATGGATGAACTAATAGATAGATGGATGAACCAAAGGATGGATGGATGAACTAATGAATGGATGGACGGACAGATGTTTTAGACTAACAGCAGATAAATCTAGACCCAGATATTTTGCCTCCTGCGGTCCGGTCTGCCTGCTGACCTGAATGGTCGGGTTGAGGACGATGGAGATGTTCTGGATGTTCATCTTGGTGTCCGTTTCCCTGGCGATGACGTGGTCCATGTGCGTGACGAGCCAGGAGAGCAGTAGGCGGCTCTCTGCCGGCACCTCGGCCAGCAGCTTGTGGAACTCCGCCAGTTTGTCGGCCTCCGCTGGACGGCCGCAGGCGTCCTCAAAGCGCTGGGTCAGGTCCCGGACCAGCAGGTTCTCCGGCAGCTCCCGGAGGTACTGCTTCAGCAGGCTGGCCACCGTGTGCGGGTCGTACTCCTCCAGGCAGGGACACTCCTCCCGGTCATAGGCCGCTTTCAGCTCATCCACTTTGGACTTCATACCTGCCAGGAAGAGATGAAGAAAGGCTTTGTCTGACAACCAGGGTTCTTGAGGTTTCAACAACTCAAATGTAAGACTTCTTAAGACCGTTCTGAAAGGATTTTAAGACTTAAGACTCATATGGATTGGAAAGAGAAATGAGCCAATGCTTAAGAAAAATAATCTACATTTAACCATGATGGATATAAGGAAAGCTAGCTAACTTTACTCTTACGTGAATAATTTCTTGGAGGGCAAATTTTTACTTTTACTACACTAAAAATATGTTGAAGTAGTGCTACTCTTACTTGAATATAGCAAGCTGGCGAGTTGGCTAGCAAGGGTGAAGCTAGTTAGCAAGGATAGCTATCAGGGTAGTTAGCAAACTATCTGCTGTTAGCTACTCTATTTAGCTAGCAAGGTTTACTAACTAGGGAAGCTAACTAGCTAGCAAGGAAGCTAGCTAACTAGCAAGAATATATCTAGCTAGCTAGCTTTTTGCTGGCTAGTTACCCTCAGAGGTGTGTAGAGTACCCAAATAAGTACTCAAGTAAAAGCAGCACTACTTTTGTATATTTTTAACTGTAGTAAAAGTAAAAATTAGCGGTAATTACTCAAGTAAGAGTAAATGAGTATTTGGAAAAAGGTCACTCAAGTACTGAGAAATGGATCAAACAAATTACGTCATCAAACTGAGCAAAACATAAAGTTATGCGGCAATTTTGGTATTTTAAAGATAATAACAAAATAACAGAAAATAACAAAATTAGAAAGAAACATTTTTCCAAATCAGTTTACTTCAATATAAAACTTTTTTTTTGTTTGTTCTTCATTCAGTGGGTAAAGAATCCAGAAATTTTACTCAAGGAAGAATAGTGATACTTCATGATAAAAATAAAGTACGGTGTAATAAAAATACTCCTAAAAGCAAATTATTCCCAAAAATTACTCAAATAAATGTGAGTAAATGTAAATAGTTACTAATCAGCTCTGCTGTTATTGTAACTAAACTTTAAGTCCATATCAACCACATCTAAAAAAAAAAAAAAATCTGAGTTTTACCCTCATTTATTCTTAAATTGTAGTCAAGTCAAGATTCCAGGGCCCAGAAATGGCCCCTGGACCCTACTTTGAACACCTTTGGTCAACATAATTGAATGAAATTGTGTTTTTTAGATAGACTGTGAACTGGTGCTGCATGATAAACAGATTAAACTGGATACCTGAGACCCTGTAGATGCCCTCACACTTCATGCCGTAGTTCTCGATGTAGTCCACGCATTCCCTGAAGACGGCCGGCAGCTGGATGCCGTCGTACAGAGCCGTCCTCTTCACAGCCTCGGCCAGCGGCGCTCCAAAGATGGGTCTGACGGTGGGGGTCTCCACCGGGACCGGCTCAGCCTCGGAAGCTGGCTTCTTCTTCTTCTTCTTCTCCTTCCACTGTTTGACCACGTCGGCGGCCGTCAGGTCCTTGGACTTCTTCTCCTTGGCCTTGTCCTCCTTGGGGCCCTTCTCCTTCTCCTTCACCTTGAAGTCCTTCTCCTTCTTCTTGGAGAAGCTGGGCTTCTTGAACACGTGGATTCCCTTGGAGCGCTTCATCTTGGACGGGCTCTCGGCTTCGTCCGCCGAGCTGTCCTCCTGGAAGGCGGCGTATCCCTCAGCTGCAACACGAGGAAGAAACGGGGTTAAATCTGAGAGGAGGAAAAAAAATCAAACGTTCCTACAGCAGATCGACGACGGCACGAAACAGAAACAGGAAGAGGGTGAAGAGAGAGAACGGGGAAAAGAGGTCAGCCGCTGATTTAGCTCAGCTCCCTCAGCACCTCTCCTCTCTACAAACACGTCGTTTAGGTAGATTTCCAGCCAGTCGACTCTTCCACACCTTCACTGGGAATCATCCACTCCCTCTTTTCTCTCACTGGGTCACTGCACTGCAAAAACACAAAATCTCACCAACTCTAGTTTCTACTACAAATATCTTATTACACTTGAAATAAGACAAAACTAACTTAGAAATATATTTTCAGCAAGATGTGAGAGTTTGTTTTAGATAAATAATTACTTAACATTGATCATAGTTAGCTAGTAACTAGTTACATTTACTCAATTAGACTTAATTGGGAAAAATGTACTTTTAGGAGTATTTTTACTGCACCATACTTTTTACTTCTACTTGAGTAATTTTATTATAAAGCATCTCTTCTTTTGCCTGAGTAAAATTTCTGGATTCTCTACATATTGAGTGAAAAACAAACACGTTTTAACCAAAAATCCACCAGACTCAGACACAGACCTGCAGTTTTTGTTAAAGTTTCACAAGTTTTTTATTGGAAGAAACTGATTTGGAAAATTTTTTATTTTGTTATTTATATGAATAATAGTCATTTTCATCCTTAAAATACCAGAATTTCCATTTAACTTTACTTTTTGGTTCATCTGATTATGTAACATTTAATTATTATATGATTGATAATTTGATCAGTTACTCAGTACTTGAGTAGACTTTTTACAAAATACTTTTTTACAAGTAGTCTTGTTGTCCAAGACTACTCGTCTTGGACAACAAGTAGTCGTCCAAGTTGTACTCCAACTTGAGTACAACTTTTGGGTTCTCTACTCCTCTGATATTGATACTACTACTAGTTGTACTGGCAGATTACTTCACTTATAGGAAAAATGTCTTGTTTTTAGAGAAATAAGTATTTTTTAAATCTATATTATGGAACTATTAGCTTAAAACAAGCTCCTATGTCTTACTGAAAAGCTACTTGTAAGTTAGTTTTGTCTTATTTCAAGTGTGCTGAGATGTTTGCAGTAGAAACTAGACCAAAAATACTTTTGGTATTTAAATGTTGTGTTTTTGCAGTGTGTGGTTGGAGCTGCTTCCAGATGTGGAAAAATGATGACACAAAGTGGACAAACAGCCCACACTATGGGCGAGAACAGGATGGGAAAGTGGAAACATCTCTTATCTGTTTCCATAAATGCACTGTCCTGCCGTATCAGCAATGTTCAGTTCTGTGCAAAAGTCTTTAACCAGCTCTAATTACTTTAGAGATTACCTATTATATCTCCGTGAACACGTTAAGAAAGGGTCTTCTGGCCACATAAAACATGTTTGTTACATATTTTGCACAAATAAAATAATAATACTTTATTCTGATCAGTTCTTCCTATTAGCTCTCCAAGGTCCTCCTGTCACTTTAAATCAAAATAAGTTGCTGCTGGCCATGAAACCAACTCAATGTTTGCACTCAGACTGTTGCACTGTTATTCAGACATGAATATGGCTGCAAACAGACGCACATTTATTATGCATTTAATCTAAAACATTTAACACATTAATGCTACATAATGCAGATTAATCGCTTTACCCATTTTGACCTAAAAGAGTCTTTCCTGTGTAGGGTTACCGAGTTCACAGTAGTGCGGCCTTATACTGTGGTCAGCGACGCAGAGTCGCAAATATGAGTAAAAAGATGAGTGAGGAGAGTTAGGCTGCTGTGCTCAGCTGTGAATTTTACTTTAAAGGTGCAAATATGTGTTTTCCAGGCATATAGTGCTATTTAATAGCATAATCAAGTAACTATGTTACCTTCATTGGATTTAAAAGTTCTATATTCATAATTTAACACCTTAAAACTGGACCTTTGTCTTCTTAAAAGCTTCTTCTTTTTCTGAAACTTCCTTCCTTCAGGAAGTCATCACAACATCGCTCCTCTACAGAGTAAACTAGTCAACATTACATTTTGTTGTTACACATCAAAATGTTGGTCAGTGTTTCATTTATCATCATTCAAAGCGACTCTGAACAGGTGGGTTTTTAGTCTAGATTTACAGGAACTCAGTGTTTTATGACATTTTTATGATTGTTCCTGAGATGTGCTATACAAATAAAATCAACACTTTCAGAAAGTGAAGCCACATCTTACTCCTTTTCTCCTTCTTCTTGAACTTGTTCTTCTTCTTGCTGTGTTCCTTGTCGTCGTCTGAGACATACGGGTCCGGCGGCTCGTGGTGATGTCCATCGTGGGGCGGCGACGGCTCGCCGGTGCGGTACAGGCCGGGGAACTTGGTGGGGCTGATCTCCTCAGAGCTCGGGGTGCGGGCCACGCCTCCTGGGTGATCGGCCCGGCGCTGCTCAGCAGGGCTGCTGCTGGGCGGCAGGAAGCACTCGGTCATGTCTGGTCTGGTCGTATCGCTCCACTGACTGACACGTCACGCCTCCATCGCACCTGCACAGGTGGAGACATGGGTGGAAATAGGAACAAGAGGAGTCGACACTTTTCCTACAGTAGATTTTAATGTGACCTGATTGACAAGAAGTAACTCTAAAGTGATCAGTGTAATACAGAAGCAAATTATTAGGGCTTTTAGTCCAATTAGTAGTTATTAATCTATTATCAAAATAATCGTTCATTAATTTAGTAATCGAGTAATCATTAACTGAAGATCAATTACTGAAAGAACATATTCAGAGCAGTAATTAAGTCAAACCTGTTTCAGATATATACACATTTTTAATTCAAAATAAAATATATTTTATGTAATGTTCTTCTAATGTTAAAGTAGTTAAATGAAAAATCTGCAGAATTTGCCCATTTTTATCAAATTAGTCAATTGTCACAATAATTAATAGATTTTTAAATTAATTAAATAAATGTTAGCTGTAGCACTTTTTTTATTTAAAAAATGTATTCTTTGTTTATTTGTGTGTTTCAATGTATTTATAATATTCCATTTAAAAAGCTTGAGTTGTTAAATGAAAAAGCTGCAGATTGGGCCAATTTTTTATCCGATTAATTGTAAGAATAATCAATTACTTCAATAATTGTTACTGGCAGGAGTATAAATTGTATTAATTTTTAATCTTTAACTAACCTTTTAAATCAAGCAACAGCTGCAGGACTCGATATGATACAAATTATTGCTGAATTAGAATAAAATACAGCTCAAACAGATATTTTATGGTTATCTTTTATATGTATTTGACAAAGAAAGAAACTGTGTCTGTGTGTGACAAACAATCAAAGATACAATTAATCTATATGACTTTGTAATAATATTCTAACTTACCTAATCGGTCTAAATAGAGAAATACGATTTAGAAATATGCCACCTATTAAGTAAAAATCTAAATAGCAACTTAATTTTACTCAGTTTCTTGTGATAAGGATAAAAGTAGTAAAATATTCAATCTCATATCAGCTTAGATATTTTAAAACAAAACATGATTGACACACATTTTCTAACACGTCTCTTAATCTCAGGTGTGGAAACAAAAGCAGAACCGACTAACCTCAGCCTGAGGAAACAGAAATATTACGCAAGTGATTTGCAAACTCCAAACTTAAAGCAAAGTCAGCCCAAATAAACAACAACCTCTTGATTGCAGCTGTGGTCTCCACCCAGCAGATGGGGCTTCTGCCATTCAAAAACAACAACATACAGTCATTTATTCATGTGACCCCACCATTCATGTATCTGATGCCTGCAGGCAGCTTGAAAAGCAGGGTAGTAACTTGATTTATTACTGCAGAAACGAAAACAGAAAGGAACCTGAGATGCTGTAAAGTGTATTAGGAAGCAGATGAAATGACCCTAAAAGGAGATGTGGCTTCAAGGACGAACGCAGCTGTTATCTGTAAAGTAAAAACATGGCGCAGTACAACAATACAGAAATGACCAGTTATACAAACCACTGTGTAAATATAACACTGGCTTAAACTGTAGAAAACGACTAATCAGCATCAGCAGCGTCAACTTTAATCTCCCCCTTGTTTGCTTTGGTAGATCGACATCACAATTTACAATTAATTTCTGCCCTATTTGAACAGACTAACTCCACACAGCCAGTCCTGTTTAATTATACTCCTGTTATAATACCACAATTTGTTGTCAATGCGTATTTTGAAGCATATTTTACTTCAAACAGCCATAAAGTGAAGCTCTGGTCTGAATGGAGAAGGGGCCCATCTGCTAACGTTACTTCAGCTAGCTGGAAACATGTCGGTTACGACAAAACCCGCTGATATATTCATAAATACTTACTGATTACCCTCATTAATTCACAGGCAGATGCAAAAACTTATTTTCAGACAGTCGTTCTCTAATTTTTAGAGGGTAAGATTTAAAAGAATATAAACTTTACCAAGTCTTGGTCGGGCAATCCCACAGTGGAGCTTCCGGTTGTGTGTGTATACCAAATAAACTCTACAGCGCATGCGTGAATGCACAAGTGCGTCATGGGAAATGAAGTTAAAATGGATATTTAGGTAAAGCAGACCAGACAAGTACAAAAAAAGTAAATATCTAATATCCTGAGGTAAGTAGTAACTACTCAGTTTACTCAGTTGCATTTATTTAAGTAACCTTTTTTTGGGGGGAGGGGGGGGATTAGGAGTAGTTATATTACACCATACTTTTTATTATAGTGAAGTGTACTTTCAATAGAAAATATCTCACTTCTCCACCCACCGTGAGTTACTTTACTGAATGAAAAATAAACATGTTTTAAACAAAAATTAAAATGAGACTTCTTATTTGAACACAAGCTTTGTTGTTATTTTGTTTTCTGTCTGCTGAGACTTTTGCGTCATTTTGAGGTCAAGAAAATACAATAAGTTAAATATTTCGACATTAGCACTTCTCCGTGTTCTTCATAGATACGGTATATAACCTGCTGAACTGTTAATTAATTAGTTTTAATGAGGAAAGACAGCGGCGATGGACAGTCAGTAATGACTGTGAAATCGTGGATTTGTAGCGAACACTTTTTACAAGGTAAGAAGATTAGCGTTCATACTTAATAAGTAAGTGTGATTAGAAAAACCTTAAATATTGCATTATGGAGAAGCTACGTCTAGTAATTGGTAACCATGGAGACAGTGCCGCTCCGTCATGTAGCCTAGCATGTATGAGAAAAAAACTAGTTAGCATTTAGTCTTTTGTAGGTTTTTAATGCTTCTCCGGTGTCAGGAGAAATGTTGTTTACGACATGGTGATATAAATCATGCGGTGTGAATTCAGGTCGGTAATTTGATCTACATATCAAGAGGGAGAAGGTATGGGTCGGTTTCTAAGCTAGCTACATCCAATTTTTGTAAATACCGCCGTCTATGAGCCCGAACAGGTGTGTTATGTTCACAGACAAATTAGTTTGACTCGAACAAGTAGAAACCATAAATAAACTGAAAAAAAAAACAATTTGGGAAAACAATTTTAATCTCTGTTCAACACTCCCGTTCCTGACGTCCATCATGGCGCCTAATAATTAAGTGACTTAGTTGCAAAGGGTCCATACAAAGATACACAGTGTTATAAATTAAATGCCTGATTCTAACTAAATATTTTTGCAACACAGTCAAAACATTCTTGTACATTTGTTATTCCTGTTGCGTTTAGAGGCACGTTTCCATATTTTTAAATTAATAAGGAGTTGGGTCAGGGAAGTTTATGCTAAGCATCATCTGTTCATGTCAGATGCTGGTTCTTAAACTGTGTGATGGATAAGTCAGATGGCTCCTCTCCTTTTTATCTCTCAGTGCTGATTCATCAAACCGCAGGATGTTTGTCCCCTCCGTTCTCTCAGTCCACGTTTAATGAGCTGCAGATCCAGAGGAGGAAGCAACATTACGATCGTTTGGCCTTGGAATGGCTGAGCTTAAGTTTAAGATCTACAGCAAGTCTTAAATTTGTCAGGTTTTTGTGAGGTTAACAAAATTACACCATAAAACTTAAACTTTTTCCATCTAAATAAAACAGAAACAACCAAATCTGCTCAGAAGACAAATGTAAAGTTTAAAAGGGTGTCATTACTTTGTTGCAGTGTGCAGACTGTTAGTAAAACCGATTCGATTCAGTTCCAGCATTTCCTTCCTGCTGGATATATTTCTAGACTGAGGTTTCACCATTTAGAAACTTTAATTTTCCTCTTATGAGTCTGTTCTTCTGTTGAATTGGATCAATGCTCAGCTTGGTGCTTCAGTAAATTTATCCACAAATTAAATGAAAAAGATATTGTTCTTCATGTCCATGATCCAAAAGTGTCACAATGCTGAGATACAAAATCGGTATTTTTTTTGTCTGATACCGTGTAAATAAATTTATACTTAATATTAATATTTATATTTTTAAAAGTTCTAGTTCTACTGGAAGATTATATAACTTATAACAACATATTCTCTCCACGTTAAAAGTAAAATAATCTACCAGAGAAACTAATACTTTTTTATTCAATATTAAGAAATTGTTGACTAAAAACAAGCTCCTATATTTTGTGAAGTTACTTTTGAATAATTTTTGTCTTATTTCAAGTGCACTAAGATATTTGCACTAGAAACTAGACAAAATACTTTGATTTTGTGTTTTTGAAGTGTTGTCTCAGTAGTTACTGCATTAAACAATAATAATGTTCTTGTTTTCAGACCATTTTCCAAATCTTATAAAGTATTTTTGATCTAGTTTTTAGTGCAAATATCTTAGAGGAGTTTGTTTTAAATTAATAACTTTCACTAGCAGATTAGTTCACTTACAGCAAGTTAGCTTTCTCATGTTTTGCAGTGAAACTTATATTGACTTAAAACAAGCTCCTATATCTTACTGAAGTCCTGTAAAATAGTTGACAGGATCAAGAATAGTTGGTAAGATTTTGTGTTTTTGTAGCTCAAAGTTGCTCTTTATTGAATTTTTATTCTAACATTAATTGTGGTTATTTTTAAATCCACCTTTATATTTATCCCCTGTGATTATTTAACCCAATAATGCAGCGTCATCCCATACCAGGACACCCAAACAACAAACATTACAGGCGTGGTGTTTGGACTCCTTCAGGTTTTACTGCCAGGTCTGAGCAGTGCAGAGATAAATATCCTCTGTGTTTCGGCCAAATTAGGTTTGGAGAATGTTTAGACTGTGGTATCATTTTGATCTCGGCTTCACTTCTGATTTCTTTCAGGTGGTGGAACTGTCAAACAGAGCTCTGAGCAGCGGTGCAAACTAAATTTGGGGAAACCATTTGCTATTCTGAGTCACGCGTATTTTCCCAAGGCTCTGTGGTTGGGATTTAGAGCTGGTGGTCATCGGGACATATGAAACAAATTAGTCCTCTGATGATCTTTTGTTGGCTCCGTCTGCACCCCAAACCACAGCTGCAGTGGCGAAACGAGGTCAGGGCTCGATATAATAATTAAAAAGAAAGGGACAGACAAGGTTCCTTTGTACGCCTGCAAGATGAGTCTGTGCACGTTGCTGTGGCATGCCAATTGGGAACATAATCAGTGATAGGGCGTCCCGCTGCTTTTTCAAAGTGCACTGGCACAACAAAGAGCATTTGTGTGCGGTGGCGAGAGATTGGCATCAGGGAATGTTTTCCTCTTGGCTTGCATGAGATGGTCATTGAGAGCTGAACACCTGTGGACCAGAATGGAAGAATAACAACGTTGTTTCCCCAGGAAATGATGCGTTTCCTGACTTATGAAACACTGAGCTAAGATTAGAGAGGCAGAAAAGGCAACTGGGAAAAACATTTACCCGTTAACTTCTGTGACACACCTTTTCCATAAAAATACAAGCACAAGCAGATATTTTAAAATAATCTTTTTAAAGAAGTAGTCTCTGACGTTGACTGAAATGTGTTGTTGTAGACCACTGAATTTGTTTGTTTCTTGGATTAAAAACAAAAAACTTTAAAGGTTCAGTATGTATGTATTATAAAATGTTATATCATAAGGGTACCATAAAGTTATATATTTTTTATTGGTAAAACCGTTAATTCAAGTATAACTTCACAAGTTGCTCAACATTCCTCATTTAATTTTTTTTTATTATAGGTGTTCCCATAAACTTACTACTTTATTCTTGTATTACAACTTCATTCTCATTTTTCTTTCACTTTATTTTCATAACACTGTAACTGTATCACCATAATGTTATGACTTTATTCTCTTAATAAAAATAAATCTTAATATTAGGGCCAAACTATCGTATTAGAATATAATCTCAACAAATGGATTCCAAAGAATTTCACAAAAAGAGCAAAATGGTACCAAGAATAAAGCCTTGTGGAACGCCACATGAAAAGACCGAGAAAAGCTAATTCACCTGTTTTCTAAGCCTGTTAGAAAAAAATCAACAGTTTTTTGGGTTTAAATTTCTTCATTTAAACAATCCAACATATTGACATAGCAAAATTATAAACATGGAGATTAAATCTCGAAGGATTCCTAGAATGAAGTCTTGTGGAACTCCAAATGACCAACATTCATTTATTGGTCACAGAAACTCCTACTGAAAAATTGGATATGAACTGAATATGATTGATGGTTTGTAAAGAGATTAAATGTAAGATTCTGACTTACTGTAACTGCTACAGCATTCAAGCCCAGAAGAACCAAAACAGAAGGATTTCATGAGTCAAAAATCAAACAGTAACTGCAGAACTATGATGTCTTTTAAAGCTGCAGTGTGCAACTCTTATTTAAAAAAAAATGTTTTTACATGTCTGTTAAATTACTATGTTGTGACAGTTTATGAGACAGATACTCTCCCTGAGCTGCTGTTTCCATCTGAAGAAATGCATCACTCTGACCAAAAACAACCAATCACAACCAAGGGGAGGGTCTTAGTGCTGTCAATCAATGTCATGTACTTGTAAATATGCTAATGGCAGAGAAACACCTTAGTGTTACAGAAAAACCATTTATCCAATGTTATTGTTGGGCATGCCAACTAGCCTTAGCATTCAGTGGCGCCACATGAAGGGTGATTGACAGCGATAAGCCCCGCCTCCTGGCTCTGATTGGTTGTTTCTAGTTACCACTGGGAGAACCCAGAGAAGCTCCTTTTTTCTTTTTTTTTTTTTTTACAGATTATTTGTCTCATAACGTTCTGTCACAGGATAACAGTTTCAACAAATGTGTAGAAAATATTTTTATAAAAGTTACATACAACTTTAAAAGCAGTGAAAAATGGGCAAACAAGGTTTAATTCTGTTAAATTGAGACTATCCTTTGAAACACAAACACTTAAGTTACCAAATCTTTTCTTTATTTGGTACAAGACTGGGATTTTGCTGACAGTAATTGCAAAAATACATTATTCATATACACCTCTAGTAAAAATCACACTATGGAAGACGTATCTAAAAATATACAGTAACAGCAGAATAAAAAACAATTTGCAGGAGGGGGAGAGAGAAGAGGAGGCGGGGGTTTATTTTACATGGTTACTGAGGAATGCTAACGTATAACAGTGATGGGCTTCTCTTCCCTCAGTCTTTTGGTGCCAACATGTGCCCAGAGATTGGATCAGATCGGTTCGGGTCAGAAGAGACAGTTCAAGCACTTGACGGCCTTGCTGCCGTAGTCCAGGCACTCCGGGCCGATGCACTGGCAGCAGGCGTTGTGAAACCAGCGGTACTTTGATCCGCCCATTGACTCACAGTACTGCTTGCACTGACGAATGGAGACGCAGTCGTCAAAGTAAACCACCGTGCACATTTTCTCTGGAAGGAAAGGAAGCAGGTTGAGTCACGGATTCAGCAAAACATGGTTCACAAGAACACATAATTACCTTTAGCCCTCAGTGTTTCTACTTTTACTTAATGGGTTTGCTGTAATTAAGTGAAGCCATGTGTTTTGGGTCTGTGTAATGAGTTAACTGCTGAGCTTTGTGGGAATGCTGTAACTTTATAGCAATGGTTTAAGAGTGAAACGCCAACAAATAGCAGCAAACTAAAACAAAAACATGAAAAAAAAAACAAAGCTCTGCATTATCACAGCTGGTCTAACAGAGTTTCTATAAAAACACTGAAAAACTAGGAGTGGTGGTGTGAACATACACAGAAGTATTTTAATATATAATCCTTTATTTATGCAGGAAAATCTCTTAAGACTCAATACAAGCTACTTAACATTTATCATATCATAACTTAAAAACTTAAAATGGCCGACCTCCTTTTCCTCCAAGTTTGAAAATAAACTGGTATTAAAAATAATTGTAGAAAACCAAAAACTCTGGATCGTTTGTTGACCATGTCTAACATTTTTTGTCATTGATAAATTTGTCACTGATTGGCTGGCTGCCGCAACGCATTCTTTCGTCTGTTTTGATTGGTCTGGGTGAGTGGTGTCCAAACTTTAATTTAAACTACTGGTGTGCCACAAAATTAATTAAACTAAAACTGCAAAAATTTGTTTATTGCAATTATTATTTTTACTTTTACTTTTACCTGCTCAACAATAAACCAATTTAATCAATATATTATTAAAGATTCAAGACATAAAAAGTGAAACTATTAAAGGCATTAACGGTATTAAAGGTAGTTGCCTTATTAAAGGCCACTATTAAAGGCAGTATTTATGATTTGAGGCTGAGGGGCCACAAAAAAAAAAAAATCAGTCCAGGTGTCAAATGGCCCTTGCCCCCTACTTTGGAAAACGAGGCGAGAAGGAACATGCTTTACCGTGAGGATCGATGCCGGTGTGGATGCTGTTCCCGGGCACCGACACGTTCTGCGGCTGGCTATTGAGCGACTCCAGGAAGGAAACCAGGTTCTCGTGGTGCGTGAACTCCTCCGCCACAGGGAAAGACACCACCATCATGTTGATGGGCGCATCGCCCTCCGTCAGGGCGCGGAACAGCGAGGGGATGGGGCGGTGCAGCTCCTCCACGGTGCTCTTGGAGGTGGCAGGAGAGTCGCTGTAGTTCTTGGGGTTACACATCCCTGACAAAGAGACAGACGCGTCAGAGGAAACCTTTCTGCCTCCACAAGCTGTTCTTGTACTTCCATTTGGGTCTCAACTGTTTCCAAGAAAAGTTACATTAGCACAGTTACCTAGCAACCCCAGCAGAGCTCCACCCGTTACCTAGCAACTCCATTGGAACTGGTCAGCTAGTTTTACTACTATATGCACTGTACAGCGGCTCTGAAAAAGACAAGAGTTTTGTTTTTGACTTGCCATCCAGAAACCACTTGCTGCATTCTCACAGGAGGCTCCACTGATGCTTTTCAAAGACGCATGGTTGTATAATTGCGAGTGCTAAAATATTTAATCAGATTAATCGCTCACTAGCTTAACTTTGTAAGCTTTGGACACCCCTGGCCTATCCTAACCTACCCTGGTCAGGGCAGCATTACACTCCCCTTTAAACTCAACAGGGTTGGTTTTGGAAAACCACAGCACTGTCAAAAAAAAAGTCTCATCTCAATTAAGGTCTGTTTAACAGTTCGTTTAATTTCAACACAGAAGCAAGTCCCCACATCCCCAGATACAATCTCCCAACCCTGTGCAACAAGTCCAAGTGAATTACAGCTAATGGGTAAATCATTTAATGGGGGACGGAGTTTGACAGAGGATTTGGATCAGAAACCGATGCTAAAAGCAGAGCCAGAGCAGCTGTTTTAGATAAAACACACTCATGGCTGCTCCACTCCCTCCCTGCGTTTTTTTAAATCCAAGCTCCTCCAACCAGCCTCCTCAATCCCCCTTCCCGCTCCTCTAAACACTCACACTTCAAAGCAGTCGCCGTTTGGCACAGATAACTTGCTGCAAGTGGAAAACGGACAGTGAAAAAGGGAAGAAAACATAAAGGAAGACAATGTATTTGCGCAGAGCGACAACATCTCCTTGGTGGGCTGTAAAAGCCCCGTCCAGGAGGAAAAACAGCGCTCCAACATCTGCGCTGCAGCAGCTGCCGCAGCAGCAGAGCGCGGCACTCAGATCCTTGTTCTTCTTTTCCACATGAAAGCGTTTTAATAAAGCCTCCATGTCAGCAAGCGGAGCAATATCTGTCAGTCAGAGCGGATCTGAGATCTGTGATCTCCAGAGTCAGAGGAGAAATGAATTCTTCTTCTTCTTAAATCATGTCTGTGTCTGCAATCTGATCTTTGAATTTTTTGTGCAAAGTAAGTTAAAGACATCTACAGACATGCCATTAGAAGTGAGTAGATTACCCAAAAGTCGTACTAAAGTAAAAGCAGCACTTTTACTCAAATAATTAAGTAAAAAGTGGCCCTTCAAAACAATGTTTAAAAAGTAGGCCTATTTGGTAAAATGTTTACTCAGATACTGAGTTACTGATCAAATATCAAATATTTAAAAATTACATAATCAGATGGACCAAAATATAAAATTAAGTGGAAATTTGGTATTTGAAGGACGACGGATGGATTTGTCAAAATTTGTGTATTTATAATTTGAATTTATTTTGTCCAGAAGTTGTTTCTCCAGACATTTATTGGCGTGTTCAGTTCTGCTATTGGCAGTTGGTGGTTACCATAGCAACCAGTAACTGACAGTTCCTCCCCTTTTTTTCTGTTGCTGTTGGTAAATGTATGTATTAGGATCAGCTCTATGTTTTCTTTATTAATATTATATTTTAGACACATTTAATCATATACAGTGTTTCATGAGTAATTTTGCTATGTTTCTGATACATTTCTAACTATTTTTATCATTAATGTTGTGCGGTTTAGCTTTGTTTAATTTTACAACCGTTAGCCGCTGCTAACTGCTCATTGGTAGCCATTGTGTTGTAGTTTGTTTAGGGTTAGTTATTGTATTTTATTGAAAGTGTAGGGGCAGAAGCGGATGGAGTGACGTTAACCACCAATCTGATTTCCTCTTTTGTTAGAATAAATTGAGTGAACCCGTCTGTCGTGAATCCACTGAGGCGAACAGCGAATACACGCATCGGCTGCACCTACCAACGCAGTCGCAGCACTCCTCCCACAGGTTTCCCAGACACAGCATGCAGTCTTTGCAGCAGGAGCAGTTTCCATCGGAGGGACGGCACTGGCACAGCTCCTGCAGGGAATGCATGGAAACACGCATGAGAAAAAGAAAACACACACACAAAACATGCTTAGGAACAACATGAAGACCTCAAGATGCATTTCTGCTTCAAAGCAATGAAACTTAAGTACGACGCAGAATTAGGCTAAGAAAAAAACGAAAAATACATAAAATAAATAGTCATAATATGATAAACTCGTAATATGATAATAAAGTTGTAATATTACGATAATAAAGTCGTAATATTAAGATAAAGTCATTACATGAATAACGTCGTATTACTAGAATAAAGTCGGAATATTACGATAATAAAGTCGGAATATTAAGATAAAGTCATAATACTACATGAATAAAGTCGTAATATTACTAGAATAAAGTTATATTGGCAGAATAAAATTCATATAAGCATCATATCATTACCAGTAGCATCCAGCAAGATGTGTTAATAGATTACTTTGTTATTTCTAAAACAAATACCAAAGTGTAACTTCACTCAACAATCTTCAACCCTCTGCAGTTTAGACCACTTTTTCTCATAATATCACAACTTCATTCTGGTCATTTTCGTTATTCTCTTAATTTTTTTTTTTTAACCTGACCCCAACACTCCGTCTTAAGAATGTCTGAGGTGAGATTTAGACATAGAAATAAATAAATGTATATTTGGTGAAAAATGTCAGCTTTAAAATGTTTTTTGATATTTCCAGACTCTGAGGTGCAGAGAGAGGAGGCAGCATGTGGCCAAGCTCTTCAAACAGGAAGCCTGTCATTAAACCAGCAACAGGAAGGACAACCACTGGTTTACTTCCAGTACAGTAACTATTACTGGACTAAAAAAAAAAAAAACAGTGACTTGACTGGGAAAGGATAACATTGTATTAAATCGAGAAATTTTACCTTAAGTGCACAAAGTTAGCGTGTGTGCTTAACTACATATTATTAGCCTACAAAATTCAACTGTGTTATGTTCTCTTGTGTTTATTATAATAATATGACTTTATTCTGGTAATATTTTCATATTACAACTTTATTCTCACAGTATGACTATTTCTATATTATTTTGACTTTATTCTCATTATGATTTTTTTCTCGTAATATAATAAACTTATTTTTGTATTACTGCAACTTTATTCTCATAAAGGTTTTAAAAACCTTTTTGCAATAAATAAAATAAATGTTATGGCTTTATTTTCATAATACAATCACTTTATTCTTAAGAAATTTATAAAATTTACCTTAAATGCACAAAGTAAGCATATGTGCTTCACAACATTAGGCTACAAAATTCAAGTGCATTATGTTCTCAAATCTTAGTTTTGTTTTATTTCTGTCACTTCCTGGAGTATTTTTACTCGGTTGTGATTGGTTCTTTTTTATTGAAGGAACATTCTGATTGAATGAAAACAATCCGTCATTTGCTGGAGGTGTCGTTCATTTACATACGCATTAATTTAAAAACATTAAAAAAAACATGAAGTTTCACACATTTTTGATATGTTTGGTGTTCCATACTTGAGGAGCAGCAATGTTAGGGCAGAGTGTGGCAGACGCAAATTTGGCTATCAAATGTGAGATATAAACGCTCAACACCAGAAATTGTTCATTTACATAAATGTATGCGCTGAGATCCATTTCACTCTGACTGGTGGTAAACAACGGCACAGAAATTAAATTTTTGATAAAAACTGCATTAAAATGCTCATGAAAGCAACAGTAATCTGGATGAGACGTCTGTTATCTATACGAGAACCTGAGACGCAGATGATGGTAAATCAGGAAAACATGAGCAGAAACAGCTTTTCCACAGCAGGTCCTGACACGTTCGCCTTCATGTTTGCTCAGGTCTGTCTTCTCTAAGGCGACGCAGAAGAAAATGAGGCTCAGAGCGACGCATTCAGGACTCTTTTCAGGATTAAGTGCTGTTTATTATGATATTAATCTGACTGCAGTGGAAAATAAAGAAACAAACATGTTTTCTATGTTCTATAAAAGTGTCTCTTCTAAGAGGAATATGTATTCCTTGTTCATTAACAATATACTCATGCATGTAGACGCCTTTCAGCTTACAGTTTATTAAATATATGGATTTTTTTCCTTCATGTGCCGTAGGGATCTCAGCAGTTTACTCTGTTGACTTTATTCTATACTTTGTCATACAACTTTATTCTCGTAGTCTGTCTTTATTCTCATATTATGACTTTATTGTTGTATTATTACAACCTTATGAATATATTATAACAACTATGTTCTCTGAATGGCTTCATTCTTGTATTATTTCAACTTCATTCTGATAATTTGACTTTATTCTAAAACCATCAACATTTTATTGCCATATTTATTGACTTTATTCTCATATTATAATTTTATTCTCTGAATGTCTTGATTATTGTATAATTTTGACTTTATTCCTGTAATGTGACTTTATTCTGTTATTACAACTTTATTGTCATGTTATGATTTTGTTCCCATATTACAACTTTATTCTCAAAATATTTCAAATTTATTCTCGTAATATGACTTCGTTCTAGTGTTATTACAACCTTATTTTCATGTTATTACAACTTTATTCTCAATTTAATGGCTTTATTTTGTATTAATATGACTTTGTTCTCATATTCTGATTTTATTCTCTTATTACAAATTTATCATAATATAATCACTTTATTCTGTTTTATTCAGCTTTATTCTCTGAATAAGTTGATTGTTGTATTATTTTGACTTTATCATAATACGATTTCCCTATGATTATTACAACTTTATTTACACATTATTACAACTATTCTAGTACATCTTTATTCTCATTATTACAACTATTCTGGTAACATTATGACTTTTTTCTTGTAAATAAGTTTAACAAATTCAAAAATTGTAGTCAAGAGCTAATACTGTATTGTACTTTGTATATACTGTATATATAAAAAAACAATATCACACAGAGAAGTTTTCCATTTAAAGTGACGAAGCCTGAAAAAGTTGGCGGTGTGAACACATTTGTGACCGACAGATTAAAATCCGTTTATTAGCTCTGCAGCTGCAGTCCTTCATGAGGCAACAGCTCCTGAGTTTTGCTCCGTTTTACCTCATTAGTCACATCGCATTAATGTAACCTGTTAAACCCAGAAACTCAACAACAGAGGTGCAGATGGCGAGATTTTCATGACTCATACAGCCACAAAAGCCACTTTGAAACGTCCATTTAAACTTTCAGGCTAAGTCACATGTATGTTAAATACAACAGAAATAAATCTTAAATTAAAGGTAGGTGATGAATTGGACTAAACAAGCGGCCTGTTTTGTAGGCTAATGAGAAGAAAAAGTTTCCAGTTTGAGACGCAGCGCTTCTAGAAACTTCTACAGGAATCAGAACAAACGTCATTTCACTTCGGAGTGGTTCAGCTTTGAAGGAGACAAAAGTAAAACCTTGTTGGTGGGATTAAACGGCTCCCTCCCGACTCGGAGCAGGGAGCACATTCCTCCACGTCAAGGTCACGACAATAATGGGGGAGGAACGGGAGGAGAGAGGGGGGCAAGAAAACACCTGGAGAGCAGAGCGGAGCAGAAAGTTCCCCCCTAACTTTCCTCCTGCCTTTCTCTGTCGTTTTGTTTTGCTCTCCTTTCCTTTCCATGTTTTTTCTCAGCACAGCTTCCCTCTCATCCTTTCAGGAACCGTCTCCTCCGTGTAAACACCCTCAGCGATGATAAAAGACTCAGAAATGACTCAGCAGCGAGGGATTTTAAAAAAAAAACACACACAGCTCGCATAATCACTGGCTCTCTGCTTCTAAACCTCCGATCAAGACCCAATCCCTCCGCTAATTATACCTCTTGAAGGTGGCGTTGTAAAAAATAAAACTACACAGCACGCAAAGCCACGTTTTATTAACCAGAAATGCTCCCCATTTTCTAAGAAAAACGAGACATTGAGGTGCTGCTAACAGGCTAGCTTAGAGCTTTAGCCATCAGGATAAAGTTAACAAGCAACTTCGCAAACAAATAAAATAAATAAAAACAAACCCAACGTGTATATTTATAGAAAAAGTGTTTTTATTTTGAAAAGAGTCAAGTGAAAACTAAGTACGCCCCCTGCTGCTTCTGTTGGCGTTAAGAGGAAAATACTAGCTAAGTGCTGCTAATTAAATACATCTGTAAAAAATTTAGTTATGTCAGTTTGAAGCATAAAAAGATGTGTTAAAATCATTCCTAAATTTGAATCTGGGAATAACGAGACCAAAAAAAATAAAATAAAAAATAAAATAAATTTAAAGCGCTCATCAAGATCTGAACCCTTTGCTAATTAAAGGTGGCGTAAGATATAAAACTACATACACAGCACACAAAGCCACGTTTTATTAATCAGAAATACTCATTTTCTAAAAATTGAGACATAGAAGCATTAGAAATGCATTCAAGCTTAGGGCTTTAACCATTTATCACACCAACATTAACAAGAAGCAACTCTGCTACAAAGCTAAGCCTAAATAACAGAAACAAAAACAATGCTAAGCTGTTCATTTATAGAAAAAAAAATGTGGTCCCAATGGACCCCAACGCATCCACTAGAGTTAAGAGGAGAGTACTAAGTGCTGCTAATCAAATCAATCAGGAAAAAAAGGAGTTTTGTCAGTTTGAAGCATTAGAAGGTAAAAGCATTTCTAAATTTGGATTTGGGAATCATGTCACACCAAAAGAACCAAAAACAACATTTAAAGTTCTGATCAAGACCTGATCCATTCGCTAATTATACTTAAGGTGGCATTGTAAAAACATAAAATAAAACTACACAGCGCAAAAAAACATTTCATTAATCAGAAATATTCCTTATTTTTCTAAAAAAATTAGAAATGGAGGCACTGCTAACACATCAGCCTAGTGTTAGCAAGAAGCAACTTCTCTAGCAAATAATGGAAATAAAGATAACAAAGGTGTTTATTTTTATTTTTAAAAAGTGTTCTCGATTTTAAATAGAGCCATGTGAAAAACCGTTTCATCTGTTTGCAGCCATTTTCATGTGCACATTTGTTTACACTGGACCATCCACTGTGAAAAAATTTAAAGTGACAAGACGCCCTAAAAGTAACTTAAAGTAGTCAGAAGTATCCAGACTAAAATTTGATTATCTAAGAATGACTGTGCAAAACATTTTACCTATCCTAACCTGCACAACAAAGCGTAATAGGTCACCTTTTGGGGGTTAAATACTTTTTTTCACACCATATTTCTGAAACCTTCACCATGTACAATAGCCATGGCAGCCATGTTGGATTTTAAACCAGGGAAAGTTGGGCGACTTTTCTAACTTGGAACGTAGAAATATTGACTCGTCTGTCGTCCTAAGTGCCATCCTGAGTTGAATTTATTTTTAAATTTGCAGGTTGTAACTTTAGGTTGAATATGTGTAGCTTGGATGATAACCATTTGAAAAATGAGCGAACAAGCTAGTCGGCACAAGCGGCGGTTGTTACCGTCCAACAGCAATTTCCATGCAGAGACAGATGAGGTTATCTTAAAAAGCTCTTATTTGGCTTCTCTTGCTCTCAAGTGGAAACCCAGCCATCAGTCAAAGCGCAGCCGCTGCAGAGAGCGGCGCGTTGGAAAGTGAACGTGCGTCTTCCTGAACGACTGTCAGAGGGCGAAATGCTTTGAAACCTGCTGCCCCACCCCACAACCCTGCTCAAGTTCCTAAAAGTACAACACACACACACACACACACACACACACCTCCTGCTGACCTCCTCCAACCTCCCACCCTCGGGGGTTTTAGAGAATCCAGACAAATGAGTGCAGGTGGCAGCAGAGCGTGAAAAGCGAACTCCAGACAGCAGATCCAACTAATCACAAGCAACTCGGACCATCCAGAGCCTCTGCAGGCGGAGAAGTTTCTCCTTCACACACAGGCCGTCACTCTTGTCTCTGACAGCTCGCAAGTTAGTGTCAGCGAGGTCGCAAGAGCTGCAGAGCTCGTTACGATCATTGGAAAGAAGTCAACTGGAAGACTTCTTTCCAATGAAAGAAGTCCGCACAATCGGATGCTGTTTTCGCATCCGATTGTGTGGTAGATTCGGTTCAAAAATTGCAACATTTGTAACCAAACTCTTGTAAAAACCAGTTACCCTCCTCGCCCGTAGGGGCGCTGCATCAAGAGCCACTAAAGGAAACAAAACGAAAACCTCAGAAGAAGACATGAGCGCAACTCCCTGCTTCACAAAATGTAAACGAAAATGCAGAACAGTCAGTTTTTTGTGGTAGTTGGATTTCTTTTTTGTCTAATGTAAAAGACAACAAGCCTTTTCTCTCGCTAGCGCTAGGCTAGCCTGTTTGTCTTAGTTGCATTTACCCAGAATGCCCTGTGCTGCAGTCCACTTCCTGTTTTTGGAGCGGTCTCCGGTCTGCTGGACGTTCAAACTCAGACCGATGTTTTTAGGCGAACCAAAGTTCGCTTTTTTGGTCTTCATCACAGTTTGATTGCACATCGCATCTTCCCAAACAAACCAGACTTTCTGGACAAACGGCCCAGAGTTTTATGGGTGCATTCACACCAGTTGTGTTCTGTTCGGTTTAATCTAATTCTAGTTTGTTTGTGTAGAAAGTCCGGTTCGTTTGGGGAGGTGTGAATGCACAATCAAACTGCGATGTAGACCAAAAAAAAAAAAAAAAAGAACTCTAGTCACCTAAAAACCTCTTTCTTCGTTCGGTTGAAGTGAACTTTGATGGGGTTTAAATGCATATGTGGATGCAAGTGGACCGGAGACCACTCCAAAAGAAGGAAGTGGACAACAGTGTAAGGCATTCTGGGAAAATACAAGCAGAACAAATGCGATGCCAAAGCTAGCAGGAGAAATGGCTCAGGTCGCTAAAATCTGACTTTACTCCATTTTGTTTACATTTCCTGAAGAAGGAAGCTGCTTTCAGAGCCTTCTTTAGAGCTTTTCTTTTCCTTCAGTGGTTCCTGTTGCATAAATTAGTTGCAGATTATTTCAGTCATCGATTAATTGCTATTAATCTGATTAATCATTTCACCCTATATAAAAAAAAATCCTTTTTTCAGCAAATGAGCTTTTTCTCAGTCTATATACTCCAGTTATTGATTAATCGATTATTAAATTAGTTGACAATTATTTCAATAATTGATTAATCGTGATTAATCGTTACAGCCTTGTATACAATTTTCCTCTGGCATCAGACAGGATGATGTTAGAAAAGGGAAATTTTCCATGATTCAGAGGAACAAGCAGGACTTTAATTTAAAAAGCAGTTCAGGTGGAGTTCAGACATCTAAGCATTTCTGCTCCAACCCGACTTCCCTCCATCTTATCCGAGGAAGTGAGCTGCATTCCTGACTGCAGACGGCAGCTGAAGCTTCTTCTTGGCTCACACACCGTTCACGTCGACAGAATCAAAAATCCTGGCTGCGTTTTGCCGCTTTTATCTGCTCAGAAGATCGGCACTGATTGCATCATTCGGCCGAGATCCCAACCCCACAATCATCCCTCCGTTTCCCTCGCGATCTGTGGCCAGGATTTAAGGCTTCACCTGAATGAGGCACTTGCTGACGTCGCTGGCGCAGAGGGCTTTGTTGCAGCCGGAGGTCAGCGAGAGTCCGGCCAGGAGGAAGAGCAGCGCTGCCGTGGCGGGGAGGATCAGCTGAGCGGACCTCATCCTGACGGTCTCACCAGCGCGGGACGGGAAAACGCCTTGAAGCACAAAGAGCATCAGCAACAACGTTTTTATTCAGATTTTGATTCCACAGCAGTCAAAAAAAAAAATTGAAAAACTTTCATTAAGTTTGAAGAAATCAAATTTAAAACCGACACGATTAATCGATTACCGAATTAGTAATCAATTAATTGTTAATTGGCATATATGGGCTCAAAAAAGGCAATTTGGTGGGAAACAAAAAGATTAACTGAGATTAATCATCTATTTAAAATTCTCAACTAATTTAGCAATCAAATAACTTAACTGGAGTATAAAGACTCAACAAAAGGCAGGACGTTTTACAGATGGCTGAAACGATTAATCGTGATTAATCAATTAAAATAATCGTCAACTAATTTAGTAATCAATTAACCATTAACTGGACTATACAGACTTCAAAAATAGGCCACCAGCTAAAGGAACAATCCATTCAGAGCAGAAAACTGTACAAAAATAAACACATTTCACATTTAAGATAAAAACAAATTGATTTATCTGTAAATCTGTTTTACCCAAAACACTTTAAGAGGTACTTTTAACTCCTGTTAAGCATCTTTTCCTATCCAGTTATCACTTTACCACATTACTGAAAGTATTTTTTGTTGTTATGTTATTGCATTTTAGGCAAGAAATTTTTAGTTTTTCTGATTTAAAAATGTAACTGAATTCTTTGTTTATTTGCATATTTTAATGTGTTTTTAATGTTGCATAAAAAAGCTTAAGTGGTTAAATGGAAAAATATATTTTTCTTTTCATCTTTGTTTAAACTGGTGACTTAAATTCTTACAATAACGGCCTGATTAATCAATTAATCGTTAGAATAACTGAATTATAAAAACCTTCAGCTGCAGCTCCAGTTCTTTACGTTTTATTAGCCAAAGTTACTAAAAGTCGTTGTAGGAGGTCAAAGAGGTCGCAGATCCCTGATCTGGGTTTTATGCAGCGATGCACCAATTACAGTTTTCTGATCGATTACCGATTTTTAAAAAGCCTGACCTGCAGCTCCTGCAGCTGTGAGAAGCCGACTCTCCACCCACGTCAAAAAGTCCAGCAAATAGTGTGAATGGTTAGTGCTGCGTTTGTGCGGTTTTGGTTTCTGAGATATTAAAAATAATTTTTTAGGTCATCCAGAGTTCACCATCCACCCCTATATTGCTAAAAAAAAAACTAAGGTGGGCTAGCTCGTTAGTGCAGGTTTGTGCCGTTTAAACTGTCGTTTGTGCAGCTTTCCCTTGTGAGATATTAAAAGTTATAATTTTGACCGATGACGTCACCAGCCTCCCCAAATTTGCTCCAAACATCAACATTTTTGCTTTACCGCTGTTACGTCGCCGCCACCAACTGGATAATATTATACAAATGACTAAATCTGATTTTACCTTATTTGGTGCTTTCAGAGTTTAAGATTCAGCCGATCACATTCACCCAATTAGGGTGAATTTTACTATAACTGTACTGATTATGCCACAATTTATACTGTAATCCCTTTTCTACAAAAATATAGCAATCTCAATTGCATAAAAACGACACGGAAAACAAGACTTACGTGACGGGAATGTGCTGGAAGACAATCAACGAAGAACTAAAACAGGAAGTACAGCCTGCAGCAGGTGAAATTAATTGTCCCCTAATTGGGTGAATGTGATTGGCTGAATCTTCAACTCTGAAAGCACCAAATAAGGTAAAATCAGATTTAATCATTTGTATAACATAATCCTTGGGTGACATTGTGGTCCACATTATATTCAAGTTGGTGGCGGCGACGTAAGAGCGGTAACGCAAAACTGTTGACGTTTGGAGCAAAATGGGGGCGGCTGGTGACGTCATCGGCCAAAATTATAACTTTTAATATCTCAAAAACGAAAGTTGCACATACGAAAATTTTAACGCCACAAACCCCCACAAACGGAGCTCTAACCATTCAGACGATTTGATGGATTTTTTGACGAGGGTGGGGTGTCAGCTTCACACAGCTCTGACCTGCCGATTTTGCAGAGGAAGATTGTCTTCACATGTAAGAATCACAGATTCCCAAAATTAATTAAGATTTATTGCTGCAACCTCAGTTTTGTGGGAAAGAGGCTTAAAGTTGGGCATCAGGAATCCTGGCTGCAGTAGGAGAAACAACAAAATATGACGAAAGTTCTCTGCCAAATATTTAACCTTTTAGGCAAAATCAATCAAGGAGGCTCAAAGTGCTTCACATCATAAAAACAGAAAAATAAAAAGTAATAAAACCATCACACAGTCACCAGAAAGAAAAAAAAAACATTAGATTTTGTCGAGTGTCATCATCGAAATCGTCAAAGTTCCAGTGATTGTTGTTCAAAAACAACTCAGAGTTTCAGCTGCTGCACTGTGAAGCACGGCGGTGGCAGCATCATACTGTGGGGATGTTTTCCATTAGCAATCGTTTGAACAATATATCTGGAACACCACCGGTTTAGGTCAGAGCGTCTTCACGAAGTAGAATGGTCTAGTCAAAGCTCGACAGAGAATCTGGCTGAGTTTAAAGTTGATAACTCTGCTGTGCTGAAATCAAAACATGCCACTTTTTAAAAAATATTTTAAATTTACTTTTCGATTACTCACTACTTCCTGTTGATCTATGACAGAAAACCAAAAGTTAAATGGATTAAAGTTACATGAAATCATTTGAATCAAGTATCTGGAACACCAAAGGTTTGCGTCAAAGCGTCTTCACAAGGTAGAATGGCCCAGTCAAAGTTCAACAGGAAATCTGGCTGAGCTTAAATTCACAAAAAACAAGTCATTTTTGTTTTTCAGATTCTCCAAAACATGAAACATTAAAAAAAAAACTTTAAAACTTTGCATTGATTTGTCAGAAAAACAAAAATGGATTAAAGTTACATGAAATCATTTGAATCAGGAATCTAAAACAGCTGGTTTAAGTCAAAGCGTCTTCAGGAGTTAGAATGGTCTAGTCAAAGTATGATAGGCTGAGCGTAAGTTCACAAGAACAGATTTGTTTTAAGATTATTCCCTACTTTGCGTTGATGTGTCGCAGAAAAACCAAAGTTAAATGGATTAAAGTTGGCGGACGTAAACAGAAACATTTTATTCCAGTTGCTTCTGAAATGCTCAGTTTTTTCAGGTCGAAACTCTTTTCTCTCTGCGCCGCTAACCGGACTTTAAATGTGAAAAGGTGGAGCAGCGGGAGCTGATTGTCCTGTAAATTTGGAGGAAATCACTGCTAAACTCTGATTTCTGTAGATGGAGAGAGAAGAAAAGGCCCGCAGTCTCATCTCATTCAAAGCCAACGCTGCTTTTTTTTTTCTTTTTAAGGAATAACAATATGCGCAACACATCTGGCAACATCAGCTGCCTGCATCCATTTTCTGACTGTGCGTGTGTGTGTGCGTGTGTTGCACTTTCACACACACACTCCACTCTGTTTTTTTACATACATCGTCTCCACTTCACATGACGAAGAGAAAACATGTGAGGGACATTAGCTCCCTCATTCCTGAGCGCCTTTCTGGTTTTTCTTCTCCTCCTCTCTCTCTTTTTCTCTCCCTCTCTCTCTCTTTTTTAAGTTTCACTCGCACGCAAGCGCAGCAGTACCGATTAAAAAGGTGTTTAAACTCACCTGAACGCAGTCGATAAGCTTCCAGGTTGGGTTTTTAGTAAGAGGCGGAGGTGGTTTTCTCTTTGAACTCCTCCGGGATGGTGATCCGCCGCCGCTCCGGTGTCCACTGTGTCCAGAGGGCGTCAGTCTCTCCGCAGCACAAAGCGGCAGGCAGTCGGGCGCCTTAAAGGCACACGCTCCATTTTCAAAGCGAAGCCTCAGCGGAGAGAAAACACCGGCGCCCGAGGTCAAACAGATCCCAAATCAGCGCACCGAGACTCGGATTCAGAGCAGAGCGGATCAAGAAGAAGAAGGAAAAAAAAAAAAAAAACGTGCGTAAAAGCGCTGCGTAAATCCAACACGTGAGCGGGCTGGCTCAGGTTGCGTTTTGTATCTTCTTCTCTTCCCAGTTTGCGGGTCCTTTGTCTCCTCTCCTGTCGGCGGCGCGTTGGGTGCGCCTCGTCAGGTGAGGAAGCCGATCGGGCGCCCCGCTGGGCGGCTTGTTCATAGGGCGATGCGCCGCTGCAGCTCCACAGGTGTTCAGCTGCAGCGGGAAACTGCAGCTTCAAACTGATAACAACACGACGTGACAAGAAAAACACACAAAACACCTCCTAAAGTAATGTTTTGTGTTGTTGTTGTCTAAATGGACACATGGTATAGATTTAGACAAAAATAAAATAAAATCACTTTTAAAACAAAATTATTTATGATCAGCGTAACCAAAAATTGTGCTGAAGTAACAATAGCCACTACTTTAACATATTTACTCGAGTAAAAGTAGAAAGTAGTCCAACAAGTTACTCGAGTAAGAGGGGGGAAAAAGTATTTGGTAAAAAGCTACTCAAGTGCGTAACTGATCAAATTATCAATCATTTAATATTTAAAAATTACATCAGACGGACCAAAATATAAAGTGGAAATTTTGGTATATTTAGGATGAAAATGACAATAATTCATATAAATAATAATAAAATAACAACTAAATCAGGCTAAAGAAAAAATTCCAAATTTTTTTTTCAATAAAAAAAACCAAACTCAATATATTATATATCTTCAAAATTATATAGATATAGCTTTGTGTATTTATATATGTAGATCTATCTAAATATATGTCTATATTTGTATACATATCTGTGGCCTCCATCAGCAATTTGCATTGCTGCCTGCAGTGCCCCCTCCTGGCAGATCAGAGTACTGCATACACACAATAATAATAAAATAAAATAATTATGCAGGTGAATCAACTTAAAAAAAATTCATCCAACACAAGATATAATTTCACAACAAATAAAATTTATTCAATTATATATTACAAATATGTACAAGTCATGTAACAAGTAAATATTAAAATAGACATTTTTTTAGAACTATCGTTCAAAAGGCATTATGTTGAAAAAATAGGATTTGTTGTGATCTCACGTCGAAACTGTAAAAGTGTTTTTTTTTTTTTTCTCTTCTTTTTTTTCTTGGAAGCCACAACAGACTTCGATGTGCGCGAGACACAATATGGACGACACAGGAGGACGCTCTGAGGCCGCCAGAAGAAAGAGACACGATGTTGGGGTGGAAAAGAAAAAATAAAAACAAAAAGACTAAAGAGAAAGAGCTGGAACACTTCAGTTAAAACCTCACGAATTTAAAGTCCACGGTACTTTAAGATAAAGAACATCGCAACGCATGCACAGCATTAAAACCGCCAAAGTCGAGGAAACACCAGCTGCGGCGTAAAGCTCCGGATGTGGAAGGAAGGAAGAAACGTTGGAAAAGAAAGAAAAGAACAACAACAACGAACGACGAGAACATCACAGACGAAGACCAGATAAAAAAACAAAACAAAACGACTTTGGTCCATTAAAACATCAGACGGAACGAGTTTACAATCAAAATATCTATTTTACTTTTTGTTTTTTTTACAGTTTAAAACAATAATTACATGACTATGTACAAATGCACATTTTCTTTTTTTATGTATAAAATAAGTTAAAAAATTAAGAGCACAGTCTGTACACAACGTATGAACACTTTGAAAACATTTGAAATCTTCACGGCCCGGTTCTGGTAAAAAAACAACAAAGCAAAACGAAAACCCGGCTGTAAGTGCTGCTGCGTGGCGTCGCCGTGGCGACGCCTCATATGGGGGTCAGGTCGAAGTCGTCGTTGACCTCCACCAGCGGGATGTAGAACTCGGGGATCTCGAAGATGCTGGTGGACTTGTAGGTGGCCGGGTCCAGTTCCTGCAGCTTCAGCTGCCACTCCAGGCGCTGGACGGCGTTCAGCGCCGCCGCCTCGTGCTGCTGCCGCATCAGCAGGCAGGTCTGGGGGCACAGGACCAAACGGGTCAGAACCAGACGGGTCAGGACCAGACATCAGGACCAAACAGGTCAGGACCAAACGGGTCAGAACCAGACGGGTCAGAACCAGACGGGTGAAAACCAAATGGGTCAGAATCAAACATCAGGACCAGACGGGTCAGGACCAAACAGGTCAGAACCAAACGGGTCAGGATCAAACAAGTCAGGACCAGACGGGTCAGGACCAAACAGGTCAGAACTAAACGGGTCAGAGCCAAACGGGTCAGAACCAGGTCTGAGAAACAAACCTGGTTTGGTTTCTTCCCTACGCTCAAACTTTGACCCTAAACTGATCGCTAAGGGCAACAAACTGCTGCAAGCTGCTGCAAGCTGCTGCAAATTGCTGCAAATTGCTGCAAATTGCTGTAAACTGCTCCACCTCTATTAAACAGAAAACTTAATAAAATAGAAACTTTGGGATTCAAAGTGAAAATCAATCAGGACTATTGATACGTGACTATGTAATTTATTGGAAATTTAGAGAAAAAAATTAAAAATATCTGAAAACTTCGAGATAAAAGAAAGAAGAGAAAGAAGGAAAGAAATATGTCGACTTCCTTCAGTCTGACCTTTGACCTTTCAGTTTTAATCAATCATTCAGTGAATAACATGAAACCTGCAGCCCCTTATTGATCGCTGATCAATAAAAACCTTCATCAATCACCCACCCTTCCTCTGAAAAACATCCAAGATAAAAACCAGATCCATGAGCTTTTATTTTGAAAGTCTGACCTTGAGCTTGTCGAACTTGTCATCGACGTCCTGCAGCCAGGACATGAACTGCCGGGCGTTGAACCGATCCCTCACCGACGTTTTCCCGTCGTCACCCTGGCAACGAAAACCCGACAGGTTCAAACCCAGAGCAGCAGGACAGAGGTCAGAGGTCAGAGCGAGGCTCACCTGGATGTCCTGAGGCATGTTGTAGACCTCGGCGTCCAGCAGGACGGTGCAGGCGCTGAACGGCAGCGTCTGGTTGGCTAGTGTTCTGGCGGCCCGGTAGTGGACCCGCAGCACTTCCTGCTCGTTGGAGACGATCAGCTTCTCCTGAAATGAGAGGGGCCAAGGGTCAGCTGGGGGTCAGCTGGGGGTCGTCAGGTCAACCCGGGTTACATTAATAAAGATGAAATAAAAAACGTACGCGCTCGATGCTGTGCTGCAGCCGCAGCTTCATACGGACAACTTCCTGCTGCTTGAACATTTCCTTCAGCGGCTCAGGAAGCGAAGGGGGCGGGGTTATCTGGAAAATACGATTATTAATTATTGATTTATATTATTATTTAAACACATTTAGAGAGAAAACTGATCAATTATTCAGTTTAATGCAAAGGAGAAACAAGAGGAACAAAAAAAAAGGAAGGAAAAAGCTGCATGATTATAAAATGAAAACAATAAACATGATGCTGCCACCACCGTGCTTCAGAGTCAGACAATAAAACGCAGATCGACTCCAAGTAGTGGCTCTGGATTTTATCAAGAGATATCAGAGCACAGAGGGATTAAAATGCACACCGCACTTTTCAGATTTTGATAAAGAAGCAAAGGAAAGGAGGAAGGAAAGAAGAAAAGACAGAAGGAAGGGAGGGAGGCAGGTAGGGAAGAAGGAAGGAAAGTAGGAAGGAGCAAAGAAAGGAAGAAGAGAAAAAAAGAAAGGAAGGAAGGAAGGGAGGGAGGGAAGAAAGAAGAAGGAAGGAATAAAGAAAGGAAGAGATGTCACATGTCAGTGAGTCCTGCGGTTCTGTTGTGGTTCTGTGTGATCCGTTCGGACTCACGGTGGGGATGCAGAGCTTGCTGAGCGGGTTCCCGTCCAGCAGGTACGACCCGTTGAACGTCACGTACTCGTCGTAGTACTGCGGCGGCTGCGGCGTCACGTTGCACAGCACCTTGCGCTTCTCCTCGATCTTCCTGCGGATGTGCAGGAACTCGTAGTACGGGTTGGCCCGCTCCGTCTGGTACGGCTCAATCTCCTCCAGCTTCACCGCGTCCACGATGGCCGCCAGCGACTGCTGGCACCTCTCTCTCTCCTGCTGGGCGGCTGAGCTCAGCGGCGACGCCGCCGGCCTCGGCATCTTCCTCTTGCGTGGGTGCGGGACGTGGATGTCTGCGTCTTCGTCCGCCGGTCGGGCTTTCAGCTTCGCTCCGGAGGAGTCGGAGTCTCGGTCGGCGGACTGCGGCGAGCAGCTGCCCGAGGCGCTGCCGCTGTCCGTCTGTGGCGCCGACTGGACCGACCTCGGGCTCTGCTCTTCGGCCACCGACGTCTCCGTCTTTTCGTCCGCCGGCGTAGCGTCCATCGGCTCGGGCGGCGTCTCCATGTTTGTGTCGGTCGTGCTTCCGTCCAGGGGAGAGCTCTCTGCTGCGGCGCTGCTCTCTGAGCCCTGATGAGCGTCGCTCAGCTCCTCTCTGGGGTCAGGGGTCACGGAGGACGCCGCCTCCTCCATCTGGACATCAGGACAAGCGCCGGCGTCGTCAGTGGAAGGCTGGGATTTGTCTGCATCGTCTGCGGACGCGTCGTCGTCGTCTTCTTCTTCTTCTTCTGCTGAAGCAGAACTGGGAATGTGCAAACTGGGTTCTGGTGGAGGACTGCACGGTGCGTCCGGCGGCGTTGGGTTGTCGGAACCGGCGGCCATGTTCTCCTGAGGAGGGTTCTCCGGTTGGAGGTCGGTCGCCTGCTGGGTCTCGGTGCTGGAAGACGGCGGCGTCTCTCTCTGATGGAAGGTCGCTGCGTCCGCGAGCACCGACGGCTCGCCGGGCGTCAGCGGCTGATCCGATTCTCCGCCAACACTTTCCCCCTGTCGCACAAACCACTCAGAATTAGCTTTTCCAGCTAACGCTCAAATTTCCTGTCAATTTTAACACATTTTAACTCAGAAACATGGCAGGTACCAACAGGCGCAGCAGGTTTTCTGGGGGGAACCTGCTTTATTAACTCACTTTGGATATTTAAAATGTCTTCCAGTTCCAGGGTTGAATGTTCATTCATACATTAGTTTATTTATCTTTAATTAACTGTTATTATGCCTCTGCCATGTTGTGACATGAAAATGGTCTCAAACAACAATATCATTAATCGCAATAATTTCTGCAACAATTTATAGCCCAGAAAATTCAACAATATTTTACCAATTAAATGTTGTTGTAACTCGTATTAATTCAAATTCTTCAGAGTTTTTGTAGAGGGAATAGATCTCCTCTAGCAGTCTGTATTACAGTGAGTTTGAAGAAGCCTCTGACTGAAGACACTGTTTTTCTCATGAACAGGATAGTTTTCCTATTTCCTACCTGTGCCGTTTCCGTCGGACTGGTGACGTCTTTCGCTGCGGCGGGATCTGGGGAAGGAGGATCTTTCTGCTCCGCCTGAGAGGCATCGCCTTGTGGAAGTGTTTGGTTTCTATTTGGAAGATCTTGCGTTGCCGACTGTCCCGTCGTGCTTCCCTCCTTTTCTCTGAGCGTCTCTGCCGGCGGGTTTGGGTTCTGGTGTCTGCTGAGGTTCTCTTCAGGTTCCAAGCTCTCCTTCGCCTTCGGCTCCTCCAACGCGGTAAGGCCACACTTGGACGGACGCTCGGCGCCGTCTCCCTCGGCAGTCGGACCGGGTTCTTCCTCCAGGACGCTCTGGAGGTGCTGGGGTTCGTGCTTCCCCGACTGAGGCGCGTCTGGAAGACTGCTGCAGTCTCTGTCGTGGACGGACGGCGACCTGGCGGCTTGGATGACGAGGGAAGACTGGAGGAACGCCTGCTGGGAGTCAGAGGTCTCCAGATTCATGTCCGAGTCGTACTCTGTGTGTCTGGGAGTCAACGTCGTGGCCTGGAACGACTCCTCGGAGCTCGCCACGGACACCAGGGACACGGAGCGGGACATGAGGCCGCCGCGGTCGCCCTCGGGTCGTGGCGACCTGCTCAGGCAGTTTTCCACCACGGATATGACCTTGGCGCTGAGGGACGGCGCGCTCTTCCCGTCCAGAGACAGCGTCCGGTTGCCGCTGGCGTCTTTCTTCTCTCGGCCGTGGACGTCGGACGTCTCCGAGCTTTTGGAGCGCGTCAGCTCCTTGTTCAGGCAGATCTCCGGCTTCCTGTCTTTGGGTTTGGACTTCCCCGGGTCGCACAGGGGCCGCTGCTTGAGCCTCTCCCGCTCCTTCTGCTTGAGCTTTTCCAGATGTTTCCGATGCCACAGCTCGATCTCCTGGTCCTTCATGCTCAGCATTCGCTCGAAGCTGGTCTGCATCAGGTCGTCGTTCACCAGCCGCTTCTCCTTCGGCTTGGCGTCCCGAGCGGCCGTCGGGGTTTTCGGTTTGCTCTTTTCTGCGTCTCCCTCGCAGGACTTGGCTTTGCCGATGCGGGCCTGCTGGGAGCGCTCTTTGTGCCGCTCTTTGTCCTTGTGTCTGTCGTAGTCTCGCTCCCGGTCTCGCCGGTCCCGATCCTTCTCGGGCGTCTTCGCCGCCGCCTCGTCTTTTGACTTTGCGGATGAGACCTTGCTGCTCTCGGACAGATAGCTCCTCTTGTCTTCCGGCAGCAGCTTCAGGTTGGAGCTGGACGACACGCCGCCGTCTTTCATCTTGTCCTTCTTTTTCCGGTCGCAGTCCTTCTCTTTCAGACGGTGATCCGCGGTTTTCTCCGGAGGTTTCCCTCGTCGGTCGCTGTTGGCTCTGTCTCTTTCTTTGTGATCTCCGCTCCCGTACTCCCTGTCGGACCGTTTCTCCTGCTTATCTTTACTCTTCCTGCCGTCTTCGTGCTTCTTGGCGGCGGATAAGGACTTTAGCTTCTCGTTGTCTCTGTAGCTTTTATCTCCAGGTGAGAGCGAAGAGGCGGCTGCGGATCTGTCCTTTTCCTTCCAGCGCTCCACTGAATTGTCGGAGTGCTCCGGTTTAATCTTCTTCTCCTTGTCCAGATGCGTCTTCTCTGTTTTGTCTGAATCCTTTTCTTTTCCTGGAAGCCTCTTGTCAGGTTTGTCTCGCGCCGTTTTTTCGGACGGCTCCAGCTGGTCCTGCTCGGCCGCGACGGGTTTCTCCTCCGCTTCATCTTTCACGCTGCTGTTCTGTAGAGACTCCTCCGGACTGCGGCCCGATCCGTGACTCTCCTCCTTCGTCCGCTCCTTCTTCACCGCCTTGTCTTTCTCCCGCTCCTCTCTCGGCCTCTTCTCCTTGCTGCCGGAGTGTTTCTCTTTCGAGTTCCTCTCATCCTTCACCGGAGAGGAGTCTGCCGCCGTCTTCTGGAGCGAGCCGGCGTCCTCTCCGTCCTTTTTCCCCGCCGGCGGCTCATCCGCCTCGTCGCTTTTGAAGAAGTTCTCCTTCCAGAACTCCCTGTCGAACTCCAGGTTCCGGTGGCCGTCCTTCCTGGCCTCCTTCTGCCTGTGGCGGCTGCGCTCGGCTTCGTACTCTCGCCTGTGTTTATCCTTCTCCTTGTGTTTCAGCTTGTGCTTCTTCACCACCTTCCCGTCCAGGTCCGTCTTCCGCAGCACCGCCGCCTCGCCGCCGTCCACGTTGTTCCCTGTGACGGCGTCCTTGCAGGGGCTGGCGCGGCCATCGTCTGCGTCCACGCCGGGCTCCTTCTGGTGGTGCTTGCTCTTCTCCCTGTGCTTGCAGCCCTTGGCGCTGGAGCTTTCGCTGCAGAAGTCCGCCTCAGAGTAGTGGTTGTAGGAGCCGTCGCTGATGGACACCTTGGTGTTTTCCTGTTTCAGTGGACACTGCTTGTCCGCCAGGCTGTGGTTCAGCTTCGGAGACTTGATGGAGGACAAATGGAAGAGGTGGACGGACGAGTCGTCTTTAGGACTGAAGGACATCTTGAAGGAGTCCTCCTCGCGCCCCTTCTCGTTGCTCTCAGACACCGTTGCAAGAGAGAGAACCAAAGTCTTGCTGTTCTCCTTCCCGTCTTCTTCGTTCTCCTTGTTTTTGTTCTGGCTTTTGCTCTTCTTCTTCACCTTCCCCTTGTCCTTTTGCTCGGCGCTGTCCTTTCTCAGCCTGGCGTCCGTTTTGTGGCTCTCGGAGCTCTGCGAGCAGGTCGGGGAGTTCCTCTTCTCTGACAGGCTCTCCATCTCGTCGCTGGACGTGTCGGAGCTGCAGTGGACGCGGGAGCTTTTCTGCTTCTTGGACTTTGAGTCGGCCTTGTTGCTCTGCTTTCCCGCCACGTGGTTCCTGTCTTTGTCCTCCTTCTCGCGCTGCCGCAGCTCCCTCCGGGGGATGTGCCTGTCGTTCAGCGCCTTGCTCAGATCCTCCTCCTCTTCCTCGTCTTTAAACTCGTACTCGTCCATGCCTGGCACGGACGACGACGCTTTGGTGGCCGGTTTGCCGTCCGACTCCTTTTCTGTGTCGGAGTCCTCCATGTTGTCGTCCACGCTGGACGGGTTGACGGATGGCGGGTCTTCGGACTCTGCAGGGAGGAAAAGACGAGTTAAGCTGGAATAATGTTGGAAAAATTCAAAACTCAAAATGAAAGTCATATTTTCAAACAAGTCTGTAGTTTTGATGATTTTTGCTTTCAGCTAATGAAGCGATAAGAAGGATTTTTATGCATGTGTACAGTTTTGTGTTTACACAGAACTTGTAGGGCATCCTGTTAATTTTTTTAGTTTTTTCATGTGAGATCTGGTATGAAGGGTTTGGGCTTGGAGCATGGCTGCATCATTTGACAAACGAAAAATAAATGAAAGAAAAAGAAATGCTGCCGTCTAATCATGAAAATCCTCCACAAGAAACTGAGTAAGCTACAAAACATAATCGCCCCAACGGCTCCAAATACATCAATGGAAAGTTTAGTGGAAGGAAAACATTTAGTAGAATTATAAATCAAAATCTATACAAGAATTTAGGGGACATGAACAAGATGTGGACTGCAGCTGCAGTTGATTGTGTAGCCAAAACAAAACCTTTATTTGTTAAAAATGACTTTTATATTAATCTTGTAATTTTCTGAGAAACTAAATGTTGGTTTTCCATTAGCTGTGAACCAAAAACACTGTAATTTACACAAATAAAGACGGCTATAAATCAGTTTTTGATGCACTGCCTCTATAGGAGTTTGACTTTTTGAAGTGAATTCTTGAAATTTGTCAAGTTTGTGGCAGAAAGTTTTTAGTTTAGTTAAAGTTGAGCAATCTTATTGCTTGACTATCGATTTCCTTAAAAGCCTCGTGTCAAGAGGACAGATAGTCTTTCTACAACATGCCAAATTAAAAAAATAAAATGTTTTATGTCTGAACAAACAGTTTAATAATGTGGGAAAACCACGATGTTCTATAAAATCCAACAAAACAGGAACCTCTCAGGCTGCTGAGCCGGTAAAGTCATTTAATTTTATCCATCTAGTACAATTTCAGCAACACTTCAAAGTGATTTATATGAGTTAGAAGGAAATGCAAAGAAAACAATACAACCAAGAGAAAGACAAAAAGGTAAGGGTAACAACCACCACAGAAAAAAGACAAAAGACGGAGAATAAAAGATGAAAATAATAAAACGCGTCAGGTGACGGCCTCACCTGAGGAGCTGTCGTCCTGGTCGGACAGCGGCGCCTCGCCTTTCAGGAGAAGCTCCAGCTCCTGGGAGTCGGCCACGTCCACCGGACGCTCGCCGCGCTTGTTGGCCTGGAAAGCGTTTCCGCCGTGACGGAGGAGGAGTTTCACGATCTGCAGGTTCACGGAAAAACAAAAACGAGACTTGAAGAGTAAATTATACTGAGGATTTCTTATGGGAAAAAGAAGAACAAAAATCATGGTACTAGACGGATTTGATGCTCAAATGTTTACATATTTCAATTCAAATATATTTAAGACATGAGGTTCATCAATAACAGAACATTTTTCACTCAATCTGCAAGCTGAAGGACATTACTTCTGACAAGCTAATGAAGCTAATTAGCTTCACAACTATTCCAGTTAAAAAATCCAAGGGAATGTTGGTTATTTTCTGTATAAAAAACTGTATAATAATAACAATAAATCTAATTATAAATAGCATACAACATAATAAAATAATAATAATAATAATAATAATAATAAGTATCAGACTAGCCCACAAGTGAAGAAAGTTCTAAGTTATTTCTAATGTTGGGTTTGATGCTTTTTAGCGACACTAGGCAACTAAGTAATTAAAATAAGTAAATTGAAACTAGTATTAAGAAGCAATATGTATAATCATAGAAATTGCAAATTATGTGCATGTATTTTAATTGCACAACTTTGAATAAAAATAATTTTTCAAATTACAAAAAATATCACACAAATTATGATGAATAGACATTTTGTGGTATTTAGCCATAGATTATGAAAAAACAATGGTTGTTCAGAATGGTTGTTTCAAAGTCTTGTTTGAGAAATAAAACAACATATTGAGATTGAAATATGTATTTCATTCCTTAAAAGCCTAGTAGTGCTATTTCGCATCATACTGAAACGTACTCTAAAAGTAGCTACAATGTTGGAACTGATCAAAAACTCCAGTAATACTGATCTTTGTACAGGCAGACATAAATTCAGAAATCTTTTGTCTTGATGCTTAAAGGTTTTAATCTCATCATTTCGATCTGAAATCTGGTCTTCAGCCCTTCAGCTGTGGACAAACGTCCTGATTGGCTCTTACGTCTTTGTGGCCGCTGCTGGAGGCGTCGTGAAGCGGCGTGTCGTCGTCCAGACCCTGCGTGTTCACCTCTGCTCCTGCTGCTATCAGGACTTTCGCCACGTCGTAGTAACCAAGATTACAGGCTTCGTGGAGCGGAGTCCAACCTGGGGGGAGCGGGAGGAAACGTCGGACCAATCAGAAGCTGCAAATTGTTCTGCAGAAACGGCACCAGCACCGGGAGGCTTCCTGTTTGCTCTCACAGACGCCGCCTCTCGTCATCAGCAGCCATTTAGCCGTAACGACGCCGCGAAACCATTTTGTACCTGCGAAGTCTTTGACGTTGACGTCAGCTCCCAGGCTGATGAGCTCCTTGACCTGCTTGGCGTCTCCCCGGATCGCCGCCATGTGGAGCGGCGTCTCCCCGCGCTCGTTCCTCTTGTTGACTTTGTCCTTCTGGCGAGACGAGGCGCCGCTGGGGACCTTCTTCTGCACAGGCGTCGTCTGCGAGGGATGGCTGGGCGTTGAGTCTGCACACAGGAGAGAGGTGATCAGGTTTACTAGAGGCTGATAAACAGCACATTGATCACTTTAAAAAAAAAACAAAACAAAAAAAACACACAGGCAGAAACAATCAGATTAATGATCAACTAATTTAATATTCGATTAATCGCTAACTGGAGTTTACAGACTCAGAAAATGTCCATTTGCTGGAAGAAAAACACATTCAGAGCAGTAAATAAGTGGAAATTGTACAAAATATATATAAATTTTGCATTTAAGATAAAAAGCTTTTGCCTGTAAATATGTTTTAGCTAAAAGTGGCATCGTTTTAGCTTCACCTGATTATTAAATGCCATAAAAAAAACATATTCACAGCAGTAATTCAGCCAAAACTAAAAATATTTATGGAAACATTTTACATTAAAAAAACAAAAACAAAACAAAAAAACCCACATTTGACGATATGTTTCAAAGGTTTTTAAAAAAATATTCATTCAGCTAAAATTCAAAGGAATGCAATGTTAGTTCATTTTAGGCAATAAAATGTTTATTTTTTATTTTAAAAAATGAAATTATTTGTTTTATTTTCATGCATTTCCAATGGCACAAAAAAAGACTCACTGATTTTATGAAAAATCTGCTATTACATAAATAAAAATCAAGATTATTGTTGTTATTGTTCCACTTATTATGTCAAATAAAAACAAAACTGACAGTATTCAGTGTTATTTTTTAAATATTTTCTCCACTGTTTGATCCACAAGAGCATCAATAAATATCTGTAAATTTAAGCATATAATTAATTGCAGTTTAGTGATAAAAATCTCGCTCTCCATGGTCCACATCGCCAACGACTCACAGCTCTGATGGAGTTTATTCAGTGTAAAATGAGACGTTCCTGTGTTAATTTATCAGAATGTTTTGGATAATTACTGAAAGATGCAGCAGATCAGACATCTTAGCTCTTATTTCTTCTTGTTTTGAACTTTTATTTTTATTTTTCTGGTTGAGGCATTGAATTTCGGATAATTACTCCCTCTGGTTTTGGACGCTTTGCAGCTGGAAGGAATTGGGTTTGGTTTTTGGGGGGGGTTTTCTTCACTTTTTTGTATAACTACAAGGTTATACAAAAAAAGAAAAGAAAGAGAAAAATCTGGTGCATGAGAAGAGAGGAGGGAAGGAAGGAGAAAAAATAGGGAGGAACAGAAGAAAAGAAAGAACAAAGGAAAAAGTGAAGGAAGGAAAATCGATTGCATGGGAAGGCAGGAAAGGAAGAAAGGAAAGAAAACAAAGGAAGGAAGGAAAGAAAGAAGGAAAGAAAAGGGAAAAGAAGGACGGACAGACAGATACCTGGGAAAACGGACAGATAAACATCTGAACGGACGTTTTGGTGGATTTCTCTCCTAATTGTGAATAAAATCTGGAATCGTTTATTTTCCTGAATCTCCTCCAGAAACCCGTCTCAGGAACCTGTGACTCAGCCTAACCGGATCATCCTGACTCCTTCTCGGAACCAGTAAAGATCCGACGAACAAATGATTCACAGGCGGTTCAGACGAGTGAATCACGTCGTCTGAAGTGAACGGGGGTGAAAGGTCAGCGCCACAGACCTGGACTGTTGGCCGTCATCTGCATGAGGAGAGCCATCTGCTTGCGCTCCGACAGCGGATAGCCGAACAACAGGTTGGAGGACTTGGACCTTCTGCTGCCGGCTTCCTTCTTCACCTTCTTCTTCTCTGGTCCGTCTTTATCTGCAACAGAATCAAACAAACACTTCTAAGAAAGACAAAAGCAAATCTTCATTTTCACCCCGATCAGTGAGAAGGTGAACCGTTTTTCCTCCTCCTCTCTTGTATCTGTCGAGTTCGCTGAGAAACAGATGACAAGCAAGAGGTTCGGAAAAAACAAGATGGAAAAAATAAAACGGCATTCTCTGAGGTCAGTCAAGCGTCGACGGCGTTCCCCCCCGCCCGCCTGCCCCGTCTCCGATCGGTCGACTGGTGCTAAACACAGACATGCTGAGCTGTAATTGGGGCAGATGCAAGGCGAAAACACACACACACACGTGCATGTGTGTGTGTGTGTGTGTGTGTGTGTGTGTGTGTGTGTGTGTGGGGAGTGGAGCAGCAGCAGCAGCAGCAGGTTTTGACTCGAAGAAAATAAAAAGTGAAGTTGGACCGATCCTCCCGCTCACAACTTCTTCAAATGTTGTGCTGCAAAAATTCTCGTTTGCGCTGCGGTCATTTTCAAGATGTGAATAAATGTCTCCAGAGGTCAAAGGTCAAGCAGCCTGTCCACATTAACAAAATCAAATGAGTTTGTGCAGCAACAATGTTCCAGCTGTCAGAGATCAACCTGCACATCATTTCAGAAACAAAAACATTGATATAAATTTAACTTTGCAGCACATTTGATTGATTCGTTAAATTTTTTTGTAATACTAAAGCATAAGATTTATATTAGACAACCTAACCCCAAAAGTAAACTAACATAAATAATACAAATAAAAAACAAATGCATAAAGGCCTGTCACAATAATCAAATCAATTGTACAATAAATTAAAACAAGCTCAATAATTTCCATTTGATTTATTGTTTTTCTACCAAAAACTTGAATAAAGTCTCAACTAGCTCTTTTTCTTATATAATTTAACAGAAATGTCATAATTCATTTATTTGTTGTTTTGTTTATTTAGTTCAAAATGTCTTCCACTTTCAGTGTTAAATGTTTATTAGACTTTAAAGTTTATTGATCTTTGATTATGTGTTTGTGCATCATTAATAAGCCGTTCCCATTGGAAAATGGTTTCAAAACAACGATATTATTGTGTATCGCAATAACTTCTAGGACAATTTATCGCCCAGTAAAATGTGTTGTGACAGATCTACATGCATACAGTCAGAGTTGGGTAGTAACTAGTTACATTTACTTTAATAACTTTTTCTGAAAGAATGTACTTTTACTATGCTGTACTTTTTACTTTTACTTAAGTAAAAATATGTTTCAGTAGTGCTACTCTTACTTAAGTACGATTTTTGGGTACTCTACCAAACTCTGCATATTGGGGGGAACAAAACAAAAAACTCAGCATCATTTTCTAAATTCCCTTCATAATGTCTCAAACTCAGTGATTTGTGACCATTTTTATTCAAAATTTATTCTCTTTCCTTTAACAATATAAGTGATTTGTTCCAGTACAATGCATGATGCCTTTATGGAGTGAGATTACTGTCAATAAAAATGTATGTGTGAGAGTCTAAATTTGTAAATTTAAGTCAATAAATTAAAGATTTGATGACAAAAATCAAGAGATTTTATCTGTGAGAATACAAGTTTATAAGTTACAACTCTGGAACAATACAAGTACAAATCACAATTTTACGAGGGATTTAAAATCCGTTTCTGGTTGTAGACGGCGACGTTGCAGCTTTCCTCCAATCAACATCCCAAAATACCAGCCGCTTCCAGACAGCGGTCTCTGTAAGCAGAGCTGAGAAAACCTCATACTCACAGCACCGTACCCGACTAAGGGATGAAAAATAACAAAAGCTACCATGGCAACCCCAGACCACAATGCACTGCAAGCCCGGCTACCGTAGCTAGAGCAAGGCCGTCAATTTTGACAGATTTGTACTCGTTAATTTGTGATTTGTACTTGTATTGTTGCAAAGTTGTAATTTTGTACCTTGTAAAATTGTAACTGTTGGTATTTTCGGATGTTTTGGTGGAAAAGTTCCACCTTTTGATGGATTTTAAATCCCTCATAAACTTGTGATTTGTACTTGTATTGTTGCACAGCTGCAACTTTGTAACTTAAAATCTCTGATTTCACATGTATTTATCTGTGGGAAAACACAGAACAAATACAAATCTTACATTTATTCACATTTACTGGAGGGATGCAGTTTTCTGGCCGATTACCGATCTTTAAAAAGCCTGACCTGCCGATTCCGCCTTTGGCAGAAACCTTTTTTTCCTCTGATATGCCGCTAAATATAGCTCATCTGTCAACTATTGTTGTCTGCAAACGTGCAGAAATGACCTGGTGCACCGATTGGTCAGTCAAACGTCTAAAAGTAAAAGGACAGTGGCTGATTTTTAGACCTTTGCTGAGGTCGATGAGATCGGCTTCACCTGTAATTATCGGCTGATCACTGATCACCAAAACTAAGGAAATTGGTGGCTATAAATAGGTGCAGCCCTAGTTTTTTTACTTCAATTTAAGACTTTAGACGCCTACTGGGGGTGCACTGATTTATTGGTGCACCAACAGTTTGTACAATGATATCCGATGTATCTGATGATTCATCAGTCGGCCAATTTATCGGTGCACCAGAAGTAGGAGTCTAAATTTACAAATGTAAGTCAATAAACTAGGGGTGCACCCATTTATCACCACCGATTTCCTTAATTTTGATGATCAGCTGATAATTATGTGAAGCCGATCTTATCCACTGATCTTATCAACCTCAGCAAAGACCAAAAAATCAGCCACTGTCCTCTGCTGCTCTCTGAGAGAAGTTTGACTGACAGACCTGCCCACCAGGTCATGTCTGCTCATTTCCACTGCTGCCAGTTTAGCAACTTTCTTAGTGACATTTCAGACAAAAAGAAATTGGTATAGGTCAAAATCATCAACTGGTGCAACTCTAGACTCGTACATTTTTATCGACAGTAATCATACTCCATACTCGTTCACCCACATATGATTTGAGGGCAAATTTGCTTGTTTTTGTAATTGTGTTTGACCTCTGAAAACATTTATTAATATCTGTAAAATGCTGGCAGCACAAACCAAAGCGTTTGCTGCACACATCTGAAGAAGGTGGTGGTGAGGTGGCAACTTCTCCAGGTACTCGAAGAGGACAGCAACAGGGAGGGGAGGGGCGGGCTGCAGCAGTTACCTGCGTATATCCTGCAGGGGGGCACTAATCTCTCTCCCCAGGTCTCACTCGACTGGCCTGGGTCTGAGTCATCTACAGTGCAAAGCAGAGAGGGAGGGAGAGAGCAACAGGGTGGGGAGGGGGGTTTGGGAAAGCACTGCATTAACGCTCATGCTCTCACACCCTCCTCGTTGCACATGTAGTCAGACAGACAGGCGCAGCGGCACGCTCCGCGCTGCAGATTATGAGTCATGGCAACACAGGAGGCAGGAGAGGCGATCCAATCAGGCGGCCGTTCGCTTCCTCCCTTCAGCCGCTCCGCTAACCGCCGCCCTCAGAGCCAGTTTACCTTTCAGGCCTCTGCAGCACATAAATCACATCTAAACTGGAGGCTTTCGTTCAACAGGAGGACCACACAACGCCACGCTGCGCTCCACAGAGCAGAGCTTAAGGTGCGTGTAAACATGCGCTTTGCTTTGTTGTAGCAGCTGAGCGACACGCACCAACTTATTCATCAGGTCCAGGGTGTGTTTACTTTTCCCACAGGGAAATTGAAGCACTTTTCAAGCATTTTCAAGGTTAAGTTTCCAAACTTTTCCAGCACAGAAAAAAGATGCAAATGAACTAAAAAAGAAAAAAAAAAAAAAAAGGAGAAAAGTTTCAGTTCATCACTGTCAGGGCCGGAGAAAGCTTTTATGGGGCCCTAAGCAGGTTTTCATTAGGGGCCCCCGCCTCCTATACTAACACCAGATTCTTCATCATTCCTAGGCTGCTGTCTGTGTTAGGGCTGGACATTATAATCGGTCAATATTATTGATTAACGTTTTGTTTTAAATATCTGGCAGCCAAACTGGCAGTGTGAACTTTCCTCTTTTCCAGTTTTCACTCCACAACATTTTTATTTTTATTTTTTAAGCAGGTATGAGACACAATGGCAAAACCTGAAACTGCTGCTGCGCATGTTACTCAACAGGCTGTTGCTAGGTAACCAAAGAATGAGTGAGTTGCTAGGTAACCAAAGAGTGAATGAACCTTGCTTAGCTAGCCGTGAGAGGCTGAGCTGCTAACGTCGTTTCTCTGCCTAATTTCCCAGAATGCTGTGGAGTTCTGACGTTCAGTGAATATTCTATCAGACGTTTTGTCTGTTGATATTGATCACGAGACTATAGTGATATACATTATTGATTAATTGTCCAGCCCTGCTATGTGTAAAATACCTGCCATCATTAGTATCAGTTGTAATTAGCTTACATCATACCAGTGTTGTTATGGCTATTGATTTTAACCTTACAGGAGTAGAAATTATTTAAAAGCAACATCAACTGATAGACACTAAATTTACAGTAAACTAGTTTAACTTCTTGTATTTCCCCAACAGTGGCATCAGCCATCAACAGGAACAGATTATTTAACTATAAAAACATTATAGTTTGGCCATGTGTAAAAGCATTCAGTTTGTATTATTCAATATTATTTTAAATGTATATATTATCATGTTAGCTTCGTGCTCTTGGGTTCCCCTGGTGGTGTGGAGGCCCTAAGCACCTTGGGTTAGCTTTAACTACTTATAATATTAATTTCTTTTGACGGTGTTTCTACAACAGGAACAAGATAAACTAAAACATGTTATGTTTTGAAATGTCTCTCTCATACACCTCGACAAAAATAATTTAACAAGAAAAAAGCTTAATACCGCTGTTTAACGTAAGACAAAGAAGAAGAAAAAAGCTATACCAGCCTTTACTTCAGATCATAAAGTCACTGAGGCGCCAGCAATAATAAATATTCATTTCACTGAAACAATCCAAAGAAATATTCTTGAGGTAAAAGAAAATTACATAAAAATCTCTAAAAAAAAAAAGTTCACTATAGGTTTTCTGGCATCTAGAAAATATAAATAATTTTGGTAATTTTATCTGACTTATAACAAGAGACGCTTAATTGATTTCTTCTTATTAGGTGTTTGAAAATATTAGTTGTAAATACTGGTATCAACTCCCATCACAGCGAGTGTCTAATGTCTCTGGAGGAATTTTGGCCCACTCTTTGCAGAATTGCTCCAATTAAACCACATTAGGAGGATTTCCACTATGAACACTGGTTTAAGTTCCTGCCAAACCATCCCAGTCACATTTAAGTAGAGTTTGATTAGGCCACTCTAAAACATTCATTTTGTTTTTCAAACATCCAAATGTATATCGCTGTCCTAAAAATCCAGGTGTTTTTGGACTTCAGGTCCTGAAGAATCAGAACCAAAACTAACTCAATTAACCGTATTCAGAACCCGATTTGGTGTTTTACTTCATGTCGTCACACAGGTTCAAAACAAGCGACTTCTTGCTCCGACGGGCAAAAATGACTCAAAAATAATTACTTAATTCAGGATTTAGTTAAAAGATTATTTTTCTCTTGATATTAATCAGGCATTGAAGGTTTATTTAATCTTACTGAAGCAGATCATGATTTAAAAAGGCTTTTTGTGTTTAGTCTGATTATTTTAGACTGATATTTTACCTTTACAGGTATGATGTAAAGCACTTTGTACTGCTTTGTTGCTAAAATTTGATTGATTAAAGTGAGAAGAAAAAAAGCAGTAAATACTTTTATAGAATATTTTTGCTATCCAATCAAGTCAAGATTTTAATTTGGTTCACCAATCATCACTGCTTTGCCATGTTTGACTTTCACTCTAAAATACATAATTGTGCATGATAATATCAGACTATAGCTGCACATATCAGTGCAACTTTACAGTCAGAACAATCTCTGAGGTTCATCAGAGATTTTGACCTCGTTTGGATGTTTAAAACCCACCGGATCCACCAGGTGGCAGCGTGGGGACATGGCAGCGAGCCAGCTGAATGGCAGTGTGAGGAAGCGACTGGGCTTACCGGTGTCCGAGTCCCGCTCCTCCGTCCGGGGCGGACTTGTAGTGAAGGAAAGCTTGCGCTTCATGGAAGACTTGGCTTTCCCCTCCTTTCCCAGCAGTTCACTCCGGTCCAACTTCGGAGTTTTGGTGAAAGGCGACAGCTTGTCTTTGCTCTGCCGGAGCGGAGAGCATCGTTAGAGAACTTCAAGGGTTGGAAAGTCGGAATATCAAACAATTATTTACTGAAATAAACAAGCTGCTTGCAGACGGAGCTTCAGGAGCAAAAAAAAAAAAAAAGCAGAAATGAGACCTAAATCCAACAGGAGAGATGAGAATAACATCCCAACAACGATACGTCTGCGCAGAATTTTTATATATGTGAATTCATCTCTATTATTATACTTTCTCATTTCTAAATATTTTATTTTACCATTTTGTAATTTTTATTACTTTATAACATTTTGTCATTTTTAACATATTTTCTTTATTTTGTCACCTTTTATGTTTTATAATAATACAAATAAATACATAATAATAATAAAAAATAATAGTTATCTGGGATTCTACAAATCAATAATCAAATATCCTAAGTTCTCAGTTAACCGTTTTGACGCCAAGACTTTAAAAACTCTTTCAAAAAGACGTCTGTAATGAAGGACAGAAACAAATTTCATCCATCCCGTCTAGAAATACAGATATTTTTCCACAGTTTCGTTGTCTGACCATTTCTTGAATTTAGAATTTAATTTTTTTGCTTCCCCAGACTTTTAAGGGTTGTGCTTTTGAAGAAATGAGATATAAATAATCAAATTAACTGATAAAGCGGCTTTTTAAATAGTTGTGTTTGATACAAAATTGAGTTAAATCTCCTGCTAAATGGTTAATGAGTTAATTTCAAAAGCAAAAACCTAAAACACTTTGGTTACTTGCACTTCTTTCTTGTGAGAATATTTAGATTAATTCATCCCATCCGCTACATCTGATTGGCTTAATTTAGGGCTGAAGCGATTGCGGTTTTCTGGTCGATTGCTGATCTGGCCGATACCTCTTTTTATTTATTTAATCTGAAAAACCGCTGCATATAGCGACAAAGATGTGACAGAGCAAAAGAGGACAGTGGCTGATTTTCAGACCTCTGCAGAGGCAGATAAGATTTGTGGATAAGATCGGTTTCACATGCAAGTTTTGGCTGATCGATTTATTGTTGATCCTCCGGTTCAACAGATAAATAGTTCCACCAATCATCCATCAACGCAACATCTGCATGAAATATATAAAGTTGATATAGTTGGGAGCAAACATGCATGTAAAACCAGCAGCATTAGTTACACTCCGATCCGAGTGTAAAGCCCTTTCAGCTCCATTACTTTTATGGAAGCACTTTGGTGCAGTAAAATACATTTCTGGCAGTAAGAAAATGTCTGCAGTGTGGCGCGTCTTTGATCTCGGAGAAGAAATGTGCCAGCTGTGCAAAGCTGGAGCGTCTGGCGATGTTGAGAGTGGAAGAGAGCTTACACGTGAAGGACTTCTGCTTTAAAAATAAGGGCAGAAACAATCTCTCCTTTATCTGGGAGAATAACTAAAACGTGTGTTAGGATAGGAAGACGGAGAACAGCTTGCAGATGTGCCGCTCTAAACAGGGAAGCATGTCGGAGAATTACTCGTTTTAGTAGAAACTGTCCAACCAAAACATCAAAACAAGCAGTTTATTAACTAAGCTGCAGATTGATTTAACCAACCAGCTATTTTTAGTCACGCTGTTGGTCGAGTTTACAGATTTTCAAACACAAAAGTCGTATGGAACAGAGTGAGAACACTGAAACTAGGATCTGCTCCCTGTTTGGCAGCCAGATGTTATTTTTTATGGGATGTTTGTACACAAAATGTGGTTTTAAATTAGAGAAACGTTCATGCAGATGTTAGCATGTTGTCACAACACAACAACAAACTTCCATGCATTATACTTGGATTTGGAAACGGCAGACATGTGTCCAAATACAGTGAATATTGATTAGGAAACAGTTAATCGTGATTTATCTACTTACTCTGCAACTAATTTAGCAATCGATTAATCATTAACTGGAGTACACAGACTCTAAAAAAAGGCAATTTTCTGAAAGAATCACACACTCAGAGTAGAAATAAAGCCATAATTGTACCAAAAAACATATAAACATTGCATTTAGGATGAAAAAAACCTTTGATTGTAATTATTTTCTACCAAAAACGTCTTAAGTCGTATAGTTTTATCTTCACCTGGTTCAGGTTTTGTTAGAAAATCTCCCATTATATAATTTTTATTATCCAAAAACAAACACATTTTTTTAACTCAAGTAGAAAGTTGCTATTAATTTGAGATGTTTAATATTTTGTCATTAGTAATATTTAATTTTTTTTTTTTCATTTTTATATTTTATACAATTTAGCTACAGATGCATGTAATTTAGACCAATTTTATTTTCTTTTTAATAAAGACGTTGAATTATTTGTTTATTTGCATCTTCTAAAGTATTTCTAATATTGCATTAAAAGAAGTTTGAAGGAAATATCTGCAGAATGTGTCAATATTTTATCAGATTAATCGTTAGAATAATCGATACCTAAAGTAATTGTTAGCTGCAGCTAAGCCTGTCATAATAAACAATTAATCACATAGTAAATTAAATTAGCTCAATAATTTTCATTCTGATTATTAATATTCTTATTTACAGACGTCGTAGTTTATTTTTATTTATGGTTTCAGTTGTTTGTGGTTTTATTTTGGATATTTAAAACGTCTTCCGGTTCCAGTGTGTTCTGTACAAAATTAAAGTTTGCACTATTATACCATCATCATTATATTAGGTAAAAATGGTATCAAAACAATAATATTAATGTTTATCGCAATAATTTCAAGGACAATTTATTGTCCAGAAAAATGTGTTCTTGTGTCACACCTGTGCTTCACGATTACAGAGCAATCTGTTTGGGCCTATTAAAAGCTGGCTAAAATGAAGTAAATTTAACTATATTTACTTTTAAGGAGCAAACTTTAGGGCTGTGTTTACATACCTTCTTCCCCGCCTGCTTATCCACCATGGCTCCATCTCGGTCGCCCCCAGGTTTGGCCATGGTGCGGCTCCTGACTAGCTTAGACGCCTACAGCACAGCCGGCTCATCATGCACCTGTGGAGCAAAGACACAACATCAATGAGAGGGACTTCAACCCCACTACCACTTCCTGCAAAAACAACCCTCTATGTTGCTCAGACACAAGGAAGAGACCCGACAATCTCACACAAAGCTACAATCAAACATTGTTTTCCCTGCGCGGTTCACAAGGTTTGCTTTCAGTGACGGTCTGCCGCCGACTGAACGAGGGAGGAGAGAAATGATACTTTCACATGTTGCTGTGTTTCTTTTCTTCAGAGCAGATCAGAAGTCAGGGATTTTTATTGAACTTTCCATTGTACCAGAAGAGGCTGCATGAATCACGGCTTCAGGGACTGTTGAGCCTCTGAGAGGAAAACGTCCCACACACACACACACGTTATCACTACTTGTGCTGGTCGATGCGACCGAGCCTCGCTCTGATGTGGTTGATGACAACAACAGAAGAGTAGCCGAGTCGTCGCGGTGCTGCGTGGGCTAACTCCAGCTGTACCTGGGCTAACGCAGCTAGCAGGACAGCTGAGCTAGCTTGTCACATGAGGATCGCCCTCCTCAGTCATAAGACCCTGAATGAACTTTCCCTTCTTCCCTTTTTACACTCACACAGTTTCATTAAGCAGAAGTAGTCTCCCGCCCTGCACAATCAAAAGTCCCACAATGAGCTTATTCTAAATTAGGAAACTGAAGCGCCACTGATTAGCTGCTACCAAAAGGACTGGGAGAGCCCCATTACTCAATATGAACGCAAATCACTTTTTACAACATTTTACGGCTGACAATATACTTTTTGAAGAAGCATTACGGTATGCTTTTTTTTTTTTTTTAATCTAGTATTAACAAAACATAAAAAGGCCATAAACCACTTCATTAAATACCACAGAACAAATCAGCTATAAAATCTATTTTTATTTGACTGAAATTTTAACAACAAAACATAAAAAGGCCATAAACCACTTCATTAAATACCACAGAACAAATCAGCTATAAAATCTATTTTTATTTGACTGAAATTATGAATATTTGACTTGGAAACGGCATCATCCAACAATACAAAATACCACATTTTATTTTTAACTGATGGCAAAACCTGTCATCCAAAAACCAAAGGAAAAATACTTAGTTCATGGTAATATTTTAAAATACTTAAAGGCAACATGAACTGTGTTTGAATCAGGTTTATAAGCTTTTCTTCTTCTGGCTAACAGGTGATAGAAAAAGGATTTCTGACGATGCTAAGTAGGTTAAATTTTCACATTAATGTCAAGCTGCATCTCCTAAATGAACGTTAAAACCTGTACATCATCTGCAACAACTGGATTTTTTTTTTCTTTTACTCAAGGTAAAAGAACTTGCTGTCTATTCTGAAAAGGACATTTCATACTTCATAGTGAATGAAGTAAAGAACAGCTGGGAAGTCCCACAGAGGCATTTGTTGCAGCAAAAACTTAGCATGATGCTACCAACAATCTCTAACTCTTGATTGGACAGATTTTCAGGCAAAATCAGCACAAGATTTGGACTAGAAGAAGAACAAGAACAAGAACAAGAAGAAAAATCTTTTTTTTTTTTTGTTGCGTTTAAAAATGTTTTCCCTCTTGTGACCTTTGTTTTATTAGGTAAAAGTTACCTGTGGATATCTACAGTCTGCTATCCTGCTGCTGCTGCAACCAGAGCTATTCTCTCATGATTAATAAATGAACTGCTGTGATAAATTTGAGTTTCTGGCAGGAATGGGATGCCATAAAAGACTACCTTTAATTTCAAAGTCTTCCTGCTCAACACCAGTGGTCGGTCTGACATTAACAACATGCCTTTGCTTAATTTTAAGTTTTTAAGAAGCTAAAACAGTAAAATCTCCATCAAAGCGTTTCACTTTTTATTATATTACAACCATTAACTAATGTATTTGTCTTTACTCCGACGCCCCTAAACAAAATTAAGTGGAGCTGTTCTCCAACAAACCTGAGGGCCAGTATTGAAACTGCACATTTTTGTAGCTTTAGAAAATTATAATACTTGAAAATGGAAAACAATCCCCCCCCAAAAAAGAGCTACAATCCAATGTGATGGTTTAGATCTGAGCACATTTATGTGGGTAAATGGCCCAGCCAAAGTCCAGATCTAAATCCAGTTCAGAATCCTCAATCCAGAACTTCAAGTTTACACAGACGTTCTATATTCAATCTGACTGAATTTGAGCCATTTGGTTAAAAAAAAAAAGATACATAAATAGCCCCAAAATACTTGCAGTTCTGACCTGAACCTTCAGAGACACATAAAGATAATTACAAATACCCTGCATAGAATCAAATTACTTTAAAGATCTGCTGCTGTCGTATCAACCTTCCAGACCTCTCAGGTCTTCTGGTTTTGCTCTGCATCCCCAGAACCAGAACCAAACATGGAGAAGCAGCAGCGTTCAGTTTTATGCACCACAAATCTGGAGTAAACTTCCTGAAAACTGCTGAAACCCTGAGTTCCTTTAAATCAAGGCTAAACCTACCTACTTAGAGCCATGAAGTGTTGCTGTGTTTTACAGCCTGTCATTGTTTATCCTTCATTTGTCAGTGAAATGTAATCCTTTTTTGTTTGTTTGTTGTTTTATATTCATTCTAATCATGTAAAGTACTATGAATTGCCCTGTTGCTGAAAAGGTAGCATACAAATCAAACTGAATCAGGCTGGTTCTGCAAAGCACTGAGCTGAATGCAAAATGCATTCAACAGTGATTGTATTTTTATTTGTAAACCTTTTCTAAAGCTATAGATCAGTTTCCTTGCCTTTCACAATTTTGCACCAAACTGTGTTTGTCTGCTAATTGGTTATTTAGATTACTTTGGTAATTTGGTAAAATAATCATCCTGTAAAAAACTGCAAACAATAAATCCTGAAAGACACCAGGAGATGGACTCTGTTTACCAATAGAAATGAAAAAAAAATCACTCTTATCCATCACAGAAAGCTTAAAATCATTTCAAAACTCTTAAAACTAAACTCTACATATACAACAGAACCATCTTAATGCAAGCAAAAAGTAAAATTATACCAGTATGACAAACAAAAGCTTAAATGGAAGATTCACCAGCATGAACGTCACACTCACACTGGACCACAGTGGGAATAAAAGCAAAAACATTGCAGATTTAGTCTGCCAAGGCTTTTATAGCAGAACCGTGAACAAACAGCCACACTGTGGCACATAAAACGGAGGAGAAAAGGCTGCCGACGCTGCAAGTGCATTTTACGGTGAAGTCTGGGTTCATCCTGATTTTTCTGGATATTAAACACATATTTCGTCTTTGTAGTGCAAAATTACTGGGTGGACGGACAAAACACCGCCGTTTGGAAATGTTTTCTTCCCAGACAGAATGCGTTTACCATATATTTAATTTCCTTTCAATCATTACAAATCAACTTCCGGATTTTTTCTCACTTGCCGTTTCTGATTAATGACAAAACAAAAGCATAGTAAACATTAAATTAGTAGAAATATGTCAGATGTACTTAATCAGAGTATAACAAAACACTTTCAATGTTTTGCATGAATTCAGCTATACAAATGGGGCTGTGCAGGATATTTGAAACATTACGAGTACAAACACACCGCTAAAATAAACAACATTATAGTCAATATATTATTTAAAAGGCTGTAAGAAGAGCTTGACATGTAGCTTGAATTCATTTCATGTGCATAAACTGGGGCTGAAACGATTAATCGTATGAATCATGATTTAATCGGTTGTTGAAATAATCGTTAGCTATTTTAGCAACTGATTAATCTTTAACTGAAATATACAGGCTCAAAGAAAGGTCATTTGCTGCAAGAACAACACACTCAAAGCAATAATTAAGTCAAACTGTACAAGAAAAAAAACACATATTGAATTTAAGATTAAAAACTGTAAATATGTTCTACCCAGAACTCCTCAGGTGGAACAGCTTCAACTTCACCTGGGTCAAATTCTGTAAACATAATCTCTAACCCTAACCCAAAGCTCCTTTTGCTATTAAATTATTAATCAGCTAATCCAAGAAATAAACTACAGATTGTGCCTTCACTGTAAAAATGCTAAGTCGAGAAGAAACATGTCAATGTTAAAAGCTTCGTTTGCTGCAAACGATCAAACATACGCCAGTGGAATGCTATAAAATGTTTATTTTCTTATTTAAAAAAGAAACTGAATTGTTCATTTGCACATAATAATATATTATAATATTGAATAAAAAAATAGCTTAAGTTGTTAAATGAAAAATCTGCAGAATGTACCAATTTCTTTTATCCGATTAATCGATTAATCGTCAGAATAACTGATTACTACAGTCACTGTTGGCTGCTGCCCTGGATACAGCACGGCTGCGTGTTGCCAGGTATAATCTTTAGCACAAGTCGGCTCTGCTGAGGCCAGTCACTCATTAGTCAGCAGATAGCCAGTATGCAGCATCATTGTTATTCAGGCAGCTGAAAGCCAGAACCGAGCCACTCAGAGTAGAAAGCGCCGCTATCGGGGGTAATAAAGCAGTACAGACAGGCCAGAACCAGACCGAAAAACGCAACACGCCAACACGACTCCAATCTGGCCCAGAAAACAAAAAGGAGGAGGAGGGTGTGACTATAATTACAGAAGTATTTGAGAACTCGCCAGTTTGGCGAGATTTACATTCGCTGTGTTTCACGAGCAGCTAGGGGCTGCGTAAGCCCCTGCAGGCCCTGCCATTAACCCCGGCCCGTTTCAAGTCCAGATCAAACCCGTCCTTGATGACTGCTTCGGTTCGCAGAAGCTCCAGCTATGATTACCCGAGGATTGGACTGAGCACAGTGAGAGCAACAATTACCTACTCCAATTGATGGTAGTAGAGAAGACGGACATCAAATGCAGGGTGACGTACTGCAGAGGAAGCAACGAATCCTCGTTTCCTCTGCAATACGACAAATAATCAAGCAGGAAGGAAGAAAACACCGAAGAGACATAGAATGTCAATTAGGGCTGAAACGATTAATCGGATTAATCAACTATTGAAATAATTTAGAATCGATTAATCGACAACTGGAGCATACAGACTCAAAAAATTTCCATTTGATGCAAGAAAAACATATTCAGAGCAGTGATAAAGCAAAAACTGCATAAAATACAGTTCTGCAAAAATGAAGAGCCACTGCACTCAACCCCATTGAACCTCCTGGTTATTCCAGCAAATATTGATCTCTGAACTTTTCCTGAGTTAAAACATTAGTATTGTTGTTTCTAAATGAATAGGAATTTGTTTTCTTTGCATTATTTGAGGTCTTAAAGCGCCTCAAATAATTTTGTATTTTCAAGTAAATACAAAATTTTTGCTTGAAATTTTGGAGACATTTTGTTAGTCGTTCATAGAATAAAAGAACAATATTCATTTTTACTCAAACATGTACCAATATAGAATAAAATCAGAGAAACTGATCATTTTAAGAGGTCTCTAAATCTTTTAAACATTTGGATTTTGCATTTAAGATAAAAACAAAATCTTTGTAAATATGCTTTAGCCAACGTGGTTTAGTATTAACTATGGTTCTTTATTGTGAACATTCAGTGGCAGTGACTGCAGTAAGTCAGTGAAATGCATCAACTAGTCTGAGTCAGATCGTATTTATTATATGAAGTTATTATGATCCAGCTCCACTGCTTCCCAACTAACAGCAGCCATTTGTAGAGCGGCAACATGTTGGCCCTGCTGCTCCTGGGTGAGAAATTATCACATAATTAACTGTTGCAGCAAAACTGACCAGTACAGATTCTTTGTTTGAAAAATTTTGAATTTATTGAGACAACCATAAATCAAAATCTTACATTTGTCACGATAAATGTTCGTCCCTACTGCAACCCAGGCTTTTCTTTTTTATATATATATATAAAACTATCACTGAAACTTCCAGTGATAGTAGCTGCGTTTCTATTAACCATAAAATAGCACAAGTTGTTATTGCAAAAATTAATTTGCTTAATGGAAACACGCCAATGTCTTAAAAGCTTTTTTGATGAGACGTTTGTTGAGCTAGGATGAGGTAGTTTTTCCCACTTGTATCAAAATGCATGTATTAGCATAATTAGATGGAGATTTGCACACAATTCTAGGCCTGTTGCAATTAGCAATAAACCAATTAATGGCATGACAAATTTAAATAAGGTTAATTTCCATTTGAATGATTAATTGTTTTTCTTTTTTTTTTTGTTATATTTCTACCAAAAACTGGAAGACAAAAGTCTTCAGTCTGGTGAATAGGTCTCACCTTGTCCTTTTCTGAAGCACAATATTGTTTAGATACTTCATAATTATTTTATTTGTTGTTTCCAATGTATTTAAGCCTGGCGGGCCTCCAGGCTTTATTTACTCCCCCACCAGGCTGAAAATCCTCTCTTTACTTAACATAGGAGGATTTTTTTAATACACCAGTGAAAGCAGAGACGGGTTTAATAGTCTTTTTGATGAAACAGGTGGAACCACAATGCCAACAGAGTCTGGTCAGAACGTGAACACGGGAGACTGAGCTCAGATGTTTTGTTTAGCAACTGGAACTCCGTAACCACTTCCTGTCTTCAGGTGTGAACATGCCAACAATTTAAGCAAATAAAGTGACAAGTCATGGATAGAACAAAGAAAAATGAAAGACACATTGATTAGGATGAAACAACCGTCGTATATAGTTGGTGTTTAGTTCTTGTTAATGATGTTTGCCATAAACCAGAGGTGCACCAATTTATCGGCTAGCTGATTTATCGGCCAGTCAATTTCCTTAATTTTGGGAGATTGGTGAATGGCCGATTTTTACACGTGAAGCCAATCTTATCCATCGATCTTTTCCACCTCAGCAAAGGTCTCAAAATCAGCCACTGTCCTTTTCTGCTCTCCCGTGAGAGGTTTGTCTGATGGACCGGCCCACCAGGTCATGTCTGCACGTTTACAGTTGACAATGTTCACCCCACTGTTGCCAATTCATCAACTTTATTGATATATTGAGCAACATTTCAGACAAAAAAATGGTATTGGCTAAAATCAGAATTGGGAGTTTAGGCTCTTTTAAATATCAGTAATTGGCCACAAAACTGCAATCAGTGCACTACTACCAAAAACGCATAATGACCTTGTCATATTTCCAAATTTCCTGTCAACATTAAACATTTCTTAACTCAAAAACACAGTAGTGTGCTGCTGGATGACTGCCATAGTCATCCTACCAACATGCCTAGCAAGTTCTATTTATTTTGGATATTTAAAATGTCTTCCAGTTCCAGTGGTGTTGAATCTTTATTAGAATTTAAAGTTTATTGATCTCTGGGAATGTGTTCTTATGCCATTACTGTTATATTACTCAAAGATGATCTCAAAACAGCAATATTATCGTTTATCCCAATAACTTCTGGGACAATTTATTGCCCAGCAAATTGTTATTGTGACAGGCCTCAGACATTTGTAATGGAAACGCAGCTGCTGACTGCAGTAAGTCGGTCTCTCTGAGTCTGAACACATTGAAAACGTGACGTTCTTACGATCCAAACTAACAACAACAACAGCCATTTCCCTGTTGGCCTGACGGTAGACTCAGCGTCAGAGCACGCATGTCTTTGCAGGAGTGAAGTGGTTTTGGGGGTTGGTGGGGATGCTGGTGTCTGCTGAAAGGAGGTGAAGGGGGGGCTGTCGTGTCTTTAACTGGGATGGATGGAGAGCGCACGAACATTACGGTAACCTGATCCAGGGACTGCAGGATGGGGCAGGGAGGGAAGAGGGCTAAGAATAGCACCGAGGCTGACACACGGCTCGCAGAGTACGTCGCCCCCAGCAGCAGCAGCAGCAGCAGCAGAAACGTTACTCCACTACATCTTCCAGAGCACCGCCTGCTGCGTGCTCTCACACGCCATGTGGAAAATACATGTGATACCCCCCACCCCCATCCTCTGCTCTCCCATGTGGCTGCACTTAAAACCAGCTGCAAAAAGCATCATTACTTTAAAAACAATCATAAATGGGCTACAAGTTAAAATGTTGTGCAAAAGGGGGAAAAGAAAAAACACAAACATGGCATTTATAGGGTCAGACTTCACATCAGACGGCAGGAAAGTCTGCTGAAGGAGACTTGCTGCAACGATAAACAGCCAGTCACGTGGTGGTGGTCCTTCTGCTACCAGGCTAAATGATGGGGGAGGTCTCACTCAGCTGCACACACACTCCCAGCCTTCGTCTCACTCCTCCTCCTCCTCCTCCTACCCCGACTGCGTAATGAGAAGCAGGACAAAGCCAGACGCAAAGGCACGATTATGGAGACTGAGGGAGAGAGGGGAAACAATACCCAGCAAGAACCTGGAGCTTTTAAAAATAATTCAAATCAATGTCTGGGATTGGGTTTTTTTCATGTAGAATTATACAACGGAACAATAATAAAATCTGCTTAAGATTTTATTGTGCTTAACGGACATAATGTGGAAGGTATTTTTATGGTTTGCCCTGCACACCTATGCAAGTCGGAAAAGGAGCGACTGAACATGCAGCGCTCCAGAGAAAAGAGGATGCGCCCACACAAAACAGATTAATAATCACTGACTAATCCTGAAAAATGCTTAGATTAGTTGATTAATAAAAACAACGATTAGTCACAGCCATAAATTCATGTGATTATAGCACACGAGCCTTGATCCAGTTCTGGAAACTAGCAGCTTTTGTCTTCAAGTGTGAGATTTTTAAATGAAATCTGTTTTTATTCTCTGCCAAATTCTATTTTTTAAAATTTTTTATTTTCTGCATTCCACGTTTTCCATCCTAGTCATCTTTAATAACCCAAATATCCTGTTAATACGGCATCAATGACTAAACAGCTCCATATTCATGATTATAACAAGGTTAGGGCTGCAACTTGGTTATTCTGGAATTGATTAATTGATTATTCTGACAATTAATCGGATAAAAAAAAATGAGCACACTGCATATCTTTCCTTTACCCAGGCTTAAACCAGTCTTTTTTATACAATATTAGAAATATGCTAGAAGATGTGAATAAATAATTAAATTCCAAATAAACATTTTATTGCCTATAACATTCCTTTTGTAAATCTGTACCAGATGAAACTAAATTTATGCCACCAGAAGGTTTTGGCTAAAACATATTTCCAGACAAAGGTATAAACATTTTCCAAATATGTTAAATGGAAAATATTAATTTATTTTTGTAGTTTTGGCTCAATGACCACTCTGAATGTTTTTTTATCCAATGGTATGTATTTGAGTTTTTATATGGCAGTTAGCGATTACTCAATTACTAACTTTGTTAACTCAGCAATCGATTAATCACGATTAATCATTTCAGCCCTGGCTTATTTGGAGGCAACACCCATGATAATGGGATTTAAATCAAACTGTTTTTTGTTTTTATGGAAACAATGTTGGAAAATAGCCCACAGGAATAAAAACAGAAGAACATTTGCTTCCAATTTAGACAGCCCTAAACAAGGGATTTAAAAGTATTTTGCCATCATTTCTATGAAATGACTAAAACGTCTTGAGCAAAAGAATCTCGTGTTTTTCTACAAAATCCAACACCAAAAATGTCTCATAATGAAACCTGCAAACAATAAAACCTCGTGCACACTTCCATAAAGATCAAGACCTGATTGTTTTTATTTCTTTAATCTGTCCCAGAAATCTGCAATAAAGTACACGACTGTCAGAGTTTTGGTGGTGTGCTGACAAAACTCTCAGAAAACTTGATACGACTCATGAAAACTGCTGAACCTTGTGCTAAGCTTTGACTTTTTCCCTTTTGGAGGATGTTGCCGTTTTGGTGAATCAGTGAATTATACGAGATTCTGCGTTTAGTTGTGCATTTCCATGGAAATTATATGGCTTTATAGGATTTTTTAAAATTCATAAGATAGAAGTGTTGTTTAGATGAAAGAAGGAGACAGAAGCAGCTGCATTTATACTCTAAACGTAAACCAATCCAGCTCTAAATAAACACAAATATCAAGCACTTTATGGAAATTACCAAAACCATTTTACTGTGGTTTGACCAACTTCATCACCTGGACAGGCTCACGTACATTAATTTTTAATTTTTTGTTCCTTAATTTTATAATGTGACAGTTAAAGTGTACCTTGTCATTTTCTTCAGTTTGAGTTTTAATCGACTCAAAACAAAATTAGAGATAATGTTAAATTAAAAAATGTTTCTTCGGTTACTTGTGGTCTTTGTTTATTGCCAACTATTTTTTATTATTAAATATAGGTGCTCTTTCATTTTTTTTCAATATAAATTTACATAAATATCATTAGAGCAATTATTTATTGAAATATTGCGGTATAAATCGGACACACCCCATATAAAACAGAGAACTTGACAGGAAGCACTCCAACTGTTCTCTTTGTACAAGTTTCACACAGGAAGATAATTAGTGTTTCACCACGTCCTTCCTCCATTTCCTGTCTAAATAAGCATAAATTTAGTTTAAATTGTTTAAAGATTCATATGAAGAGCAAGGAAAGAGTCTAGGAAAGGGTTGAGAAAACTTTACAACCCTGAGAGACATCGTAATAAAAATAAAAAGCTGTTTAGAGCCACTCATATTAAAATAACTTGTTTTTATAAGGCTTACTATAGGACTTTTGTATAAATTCTTAATTTCATTTTTTAGGTTTAAAACATTTCTTCAATGATAGATAAAAAACTAGAAAAAGTCAGCAATTTACAACATATTGGAAAGAAAACATGCCTTCATATAAAAGGATATTCTTTATGATACTCTTGGAAAATGTTTTGCATGCATCTTGGAAAAAATGGCAAAAAAAAAAAAAACTGCTAACACTATCAGTTTTAGCGTAATTGGTTTTTAGTTTAAAAAAAAAATAATTGCCCAGTTTGTTGGCATTTTGGCCAAATTTATCAAAAATGTCGGTAAGGTTTTTGAGATTGGAGTGGATTTAATCGTATCGTTGATCATTTATCAATTATCATCAATGTCTTATGATAAGAATTTTGATTTATCGCCGTCACAACAGATTCCATAAAGTCTTACAATTTTCTCCACCTTTATTATAAATAAATAAATTTGAAAATATGATTAAATGTAGTTGTTGTCTGTAAGTTAGTGATAAAAGCTGCTTGTTTTTATGGCCGCTGCCCTAAAGAAGCACATTACTAATGTGCATGTTTTCAAGGGTAGTATTTGTGTTTTCTAGACTATGATTGCCCTGAAAAAGTAGTAATAAATGACTCCTATTGTCACTTTGATTGTTATTAAAACTGTGCCAAAAAAAATATGGTTATAAAACTTCAAGCCCATATCGCCCAGCCATACTTTCAATCAATCAAGTTTAATTTTTCAGCACATTTCAGCAACAAAGCAGGTCAAAGTGCTTCACATCATAGAAACAAGAACACAAAACGTCATAAAAGACACCATAGAGTCAACGATTGAGAAAACCGGAAGTCCAGGCTCAGATAACACTGGTCAACAGCCAAACAACGGTCTGTGGTTTTTCAACTGTTTTAGGGTAATTTTGATGTGGTGAATCAAAAAAATCACCTTGGTTTCGCTCAGTCAGGTCGACTTTCTGAACTCTGGATGCAACTTGAGCATCAAAAAGCATGACTTGTTCTCACATATGGATCAGTTTCCTGATAATCTGGGATCAATGAGTGATGAGCAGGAGGAGAGATGAAGATGTAATGTTCAATTTAGATGTAGTTACCCTTATCAGTGTTTATTATTCAGTTTATAGAAATCCAAGTTTGTAACATTTAATTAATGAACTCTGTTAGAAAACATGTTTTTTTCTCCTAAAACCTTTTGTGGATGAGAAACAGAAACAGGGAAAAAACTGATAACGGCGTCAATTTAGTCAGCAGATCAGATTTCTCTAAATCAAATTAGCATAAAAACCTGACCCGGTTGAGAAAATTGGATGTCATTTTTGGATTCAGCTGTGCAAAATGGTCCTAATTCAGTAGAAAAAACAAACAACTTCCAAAAAATATTGTTTGTAAACCAGTGTAATCTGAATGTGCAGTAAAAACAAAAAAATAGTTTTTGCTTCCTTATAACTAGTGATGCACCGATTTATCGGTCAGTCAATGCATCAACACCAATTTCCTTAATTGTGGGAGATTGTTGATCAGCCGATACTTGCATGAGAAGCCGATCTTATCGACCTCAAACGGTCTAGAAATCAACCACTGTCCTTTTCTGCTCTCCCATTAGAGAGGTTTGACTGACACATCCAAAAAAGTCATTAACAATAGACTTTCTTGCTATATTTAGCAACATGTCAGACAAAAAAAGAAAACTGCAATCGGTGCATCCCTACTTACAACAGAACCTCAAACTACCCCTACAACTGAAGAGAGCCAGAAGCCATCTATTTGAGACGTCACATGGAAATAATGATGTTCAGATTCTACATTTACAAAAAAACGAAGTGAAAAAACCTCAGCTTTCTCCATCTATGTGGCTCCTCAGATTCTCCTGCACCAAGTTCAAGGGTCCAACATTTAAAGGAGGGCGGTAAGTGCTGCTCTTCCCCTCTTGTTGTCTGAACTTAGGGCACATTTCGACATGGGCAAACAAACAGAGAAAGACAGCGGATGCCTCCAGGCGTTCGTTCACCTCTCGCTACCCTAACCCCACACAGACAAAACACGGCCCGGCCAACCAGGGCGTCTGCCTTTCGCTCGGTTTGTTTTTGTTGTTGTTTTTGTTCTTTTTTTTGGTCGGCCATATTGCAGAGATGAGGGAGAAGGTTCTGGTTTTAAATATGGGGAAAGCCTGATAATTCACTGTACCCAGTAACCTTCAGCTGCTGGTTACTGGGTAACTAATTGACCTGAAAGGAATAACTTACCACTTTGCTGCCTTAATGCTCTTAAAACCAAAATAATTCAATGTGTACAAGATTGTCTATCGTTTTTCACAAATACCACCTTAGCTCCATATTTTTTTGTACAAGACTTTGAGCAAAAACACAAAGTCTTACCAAGTATGCAGCTCTGAAAAAATTAAGAGACCATTTAAGAAGATCAGTTCATCCTATGAACTACCGACATGTCTCCAAAATTCAAAGCAAAATTTTAGTAGTTATTTGCAGAAAATGAGGGGGAAAAAAGATGCAGTGCTTTCAGACCTCAAATAACGCAAACAAGTTAATATTCATTTAGAAACAACAATAATGATGTTTTAACTCAAGAGTTCAGAAATCAATATTTGATGGAATAACCTGCAGGTTTTCAACAGAGTTCAGTGCAGTGGACTCTTAGTTTTTACAAAGCTGTATCTAGTTTCTAGTGCAAATATATTAGTACACTTGAATTAAAACAAAAACAACTTAATTAACTATTCAGCAGGATATGTAAGCTTGTTTTAAGTCAATTCATAAAGATACAGATACAAATTTGAAACAGGAAAAATATAAAGTTATAAGCATAAAATCAGTCAGTATAACTAGCACTTTTAAAAATCTATATTCAAGAATTACTGACTTAAACAAGCTTGTACTTCTTGCTGAAAAGTTACTTTTGAGTTAGTACATTTGAAATAAGACAAAACGAAGATATTTGCACTTGATAGACAAAAATACTTGGTAGGATTTCGTGTTTTCGCAGAGCAACTCCTCCAAGCTGTTTCACATCCCAGAAATGGTTTGAGCCCTACTTTCTTTTCTGGACACAAAACTGAAAGTTAAACAGTTTTACAGCCTTATCCATCACTTAAAAGCTTCCATAAAAAACAGGAACAGCCTGTGTCACCAGGGAGAGGGTCCACACATGGTTTGTACATAAATCTAAAGCATCATAAAATCGACTGAATGTTTGTACACGAGGACGCAGAGATAGGGTTAACCTCGCCGCTGGAACAAGCCCATCTAACCGGTCAGAGAGTCTGAAAGCCTTAAGAAGCCTACCGCCGCCGCTCTGAATGTAGGTTAATGATCTGATACCCAAGCACAGGACGTGAACAATGAAGCTTTTGCTGCTGATTATAGGTTAAAAGAAGAGGGAGGGAGTGAGCGAGGGATTAGAGCAAAGGTCAAAGCCGAGGCCTGGGTCCAGCTCCTGACTGGACCAATCACTGCCAATCTGTTGCGACTCATGAAATGTGAGAAATGCATAACAGGGGAGTGCTGAATTTTGTTACTCATGCAGTAATATCACTATAATAAATAAATGTTTTCTTTAACAGAGGAGATGTATTTCAGAGCCAGAAAACCTGAAAGATATCAAAAATATGAAACATTTTTGAAACTGAAGCATTTTGAGTCCAAGAAACTAAAACAGGAATTTACAACCGAACATGCTCAGGGCCGGACTTAGAAGAATGGGGGCCCGTGGGCTGGAAACTGTTTCGGTGCCCAGGTATGAACCGATGATGGTGGGGTTAATGTGTCCTTTGGCCAGCAGCTCCATGTTGTTCCAAAAAATAACAATAAAAGACTGACTTCATAATTTTCAAATACTTGAATGTTTATATTTATAAAATCCCAGGATATTATTACAACTCACCTGATATGGGCCTATGATTGACATAAAGAACAATGTTTGCAAAACTTGTATTTATTAAAGGGGCGGCATTGTATATTTTCCTGGCACATTGTGCCATTTTATATCATAATCAAGCAACTGTCACCTCCAGGTGTCATCAAAATGCTACAAATATCAAATATGACTTAAAAGAAACATTACTTTGTAATTTAATGCCTCTGTCTCTTTAAGAACTCCTGCTCTTTCTGAAACTTCGCCTTCAGGGAGTCATGAGCTCAGCAGACACGCAGTTCCACCAGGTGTTTGCCAATTGCTGCTGGCTAGTCCGAAGGAGCCGAGTGGTGGCGTTTTAGAAACTGCAGTTCAGAGGAGGAGCTGTGTCTCGAAGGCGGAGCTAGGTCCACCCAGGCGTTTTCCACAATTGAATGTTTGCTATGGAGATTAATGGATTTCTCAAACATGCATCAAAGAATCAAAACATCTTTAAGTATGTTTTTGATGAGGGAAGAACATTGTAACGCAATCCAAATCTTAAAAAAGCTGATTTTATATGACACTGCCCCTTTAAAAAAAATAATAAAAAATTTACTTTTAACTTCTGCTCTACTGTAGACACAAAGGCAAAAAGGTACTGAAGGGTGAATACAAATAACTTCTTACTGCTGCTGCTTCATGAGCAACAGAGATACTAGAGGGTGAAGTAAGATGGCTTAGATCTGTGGTTTCAAAGTTTCTTTCTCACAATCCTCTATTTATGAAAACATGAAACCAACGTGTGAAGAGAGACAAAGACTGATGCAGTTCAAACAAAACATCCTTTTGAACATTGTAAAGGACTATAGCAAAGGTCACATCTACTTATAAAGGCTTATGTGAAAGAGACGAGGAAGGAATTCCCCCAATGACTGACCATGACTAAGAGTTAGCTGGACATGGGGTTTTTCCAACAATTAACGTTTTAGCCCAACGTAAATTAAACTAATCAGTGCAGCCGTATTACAACATCCAGCTTGATTAAAAACCTCATACAGGTGGTTTGAACATTTGGTTAACAAGAAGGCCTGTCATGATAAGTTCTGCTGGACAATAAACTGTCCTAGAAATTATTCTGATAAACAATAATATTGTTGTTTTGAGACCATTTTCCAGGAATATAAAATAATGCTAAAACACATTCTCACAAATCAGTAAACTTTACATTCTATTGAAAATTAAACACTGGAACCAGAAGATGTTTTAAATATCCAACAAAAGCTATAAATAAAATGAATTATGGAGACTCTAGATGAGACCAAAGCACCAGACTGAAGACTAATCATCCAATCTTTGTTACAGAGAGGAAAAACATGGAAATTATTGAGTTTGTTTTAATTTATCATGCGATCAATTGATTTATTGCAACAGACCTATTAACAATACAATTCAAAATTACTTTATTCATCCCAAAGGGAAATTACATGTTGGTGCAACTCCTATCAAAGGATCCATTCTGAATGCTGATGATGTCCAGTAGCAGTCAGTCTTACAACTCATCTGTAGAGGCCTCTGACTGTATGGCAGTTTCCGAACAGGTAAATATCTGATCAGGAGAGACGATTTACCACAGTAACAAGTCCTGAAGGATGACAGTTGTGTCAAGTGCTGCTAATCCACCTCATTTGCTTTTGCCGCTCCATTTTTAATCCAGATTAGAAAGCTGAGAAGAGATAATTTGGACTTCCTCTACATCCGTAGAGCATCCGTTTCGGCTTCTCTGGGATTGTCATCATAGTTCAACTATGATTTGAGCTTTTAAGAAGCTAATCAGCTGTTCCCAGTTGTGAAAAAACACCTTGTTTCCACGATTACGCATCGTAACAAGTGTCCAAAAGTAAAAAAATAAAAAATAAATAAAACAAAAAGCCTTCCAGCTGGACATCATCAAAACCAGTGGGAATAAATATTACAAACAACACTACCTTGTGGACAAAACTAAACTCCAAAAAAAGGAAGAAATCAGATTGAAAGCGGATCCAACATGGCGCCACCAAGACCAACCTTCGAGAGAAGAATCTCGAGAAAATCAGATTAAAAACAAAGATTTGGAAACATGCCTGCTTTCCTTAAAAGTGCAGGAAAAAATAAAAGTCAAAGTCATGAAAAAAACCACAACAGATGTTTAATAAGCTAATTTATAGCTGCCAATAAACAACAGATCAAATTTCTCATTGGATGGTGGGAATCAAAGCCACTGAATAAATATGTTAGACATAAAACTACGTGCCATTCCGACATAATTAAATGATGATTTTGGTTTGATAGCCTCAAAATTGATGATTTGAATCAGGCATGTCCAAAGCGGCATTGAGTCCAGAACCTGGACTGCAGATCCAGAATGGTGCAAATCTGTCCTGCCGTTAACCGAACCTTTTTTAGGATGAAATGGAAAACGTTTGCTTTACACAAAGTGCTTTTATTTTATTAGTCCTGTTTCTGTGCTTTAGTTTTAATATCATAGTAGGGCCATAAACATGAAGCGACTTTTAGTTATAAACAGACTCTTTCATTAAACAAATGTTTTGAACAAAGTTCATTTTTTTAATGCTGGTCATAGACTAAAAATACCTACACTACAAAAACCTAACAAGACAAATGTATTAGATCTCTCCTCAGACCCACAATGATTTATTTTCTAGGCTTTTTTTATTATTAAAAAAAAGATTTGCTGTCTAATTTATTGCTAAGGAAGTAAAAATAAGAAAATTCCAAGATGTTAATGTTTTTTTTTTTTTTTTTTGCATTAGCACCAACTTAAATAATGAAAATAGTATATCATCCAGTGATTAGGGAACATTACAAAAAAACACTAAAACCTAATCTAAAAAACTTTTACTTTATTTGTAAAAACAAAAGATAATTTTAATTTTCCCAAATATTTTCTAAAACTTCATAAATTTTTATTTAATCTTGGCTCGTGGGATCGATCTATCTTCACACAACATTACATACAAGTAATACAATTGTTTTCTAGTTCATGGGTATTCCGCCCCGTTCTAATGCCACCCTGGGCAGCTGCCCACATCAAAAACTACAATTCTGTAACATTTACTACAATCATCCATGTTATCTGTTGTTTGAATGAGAAAGAAAAGCCTAAAAATTATCCAAAAATGAAACGCATTTAGATGCCAACATGCCTTATACAACTTTGCTTTAAAAAGGGTGTGAAAACATGCACAGACATGTCTTCAGGAGCTTGAACATTATAACATAATGACAGCAAGCTGGCAGAAAGCAGCGAAATACAAGACCTGAAATAACCCTGGGTCAGAGTAATGTGCATCTCCTCCATCAACAGGCACATGTATAATTTTTTCCCACTGAGAGGAAATCTTATAAATCCAAAATAGGGCAGTAGGGTTCTCATCGTCAGACAGCATGGCCACAAACGGAGCCAATGTAAACAGGATGCTACTGCCTTCTTTGGCTTTAGTAAAGTGAAAGCCGCTCCAGACTGGAGAACGAACCAACACACATCGTTTCTTTTTCCCATCCTTATCCAACAGGCCCACAGTTCATTCATAAAAAGGAATCTCTTCAAAGCCTTTTAAAATAATAATGTTAAAAGATAGACCCAAACAAAGCTCTTCCAGTTCTTTTCGTCACCACGCTACGATAGCATGCTAGCAGGGAAGGTCACAAGTCGTCAAAGCGTCAGCCTGCAGAAGCGCATGGCCGTTACACACCGAGATACTGAACTCAACACATTGAAAACAACGTTCAGCCGCTGACAAAGGCCCCGCTGAATGCATTGCGTAATCTCAGGCTCCACCCGCCAACACACAAACTGGCTGGGCCTGCTGAAGGCGCAGTAAACAGTCTGGATCGGCTGGACGCTTGTTTATCTTAAAAAAACAGCACCTGTAACGTTTCAGCCTCAGCTGAAGTCAAAGTGAATTTATAAGCAGCTTGAAAGCAGAGGAAGCAGCTTGTTTTGTCAAAACAGACCAAATTAGAGCAACAGAAAAACCTTTAAAACTATTTCAGTTCGGCTACTCTTATAAAAAAGGTATTAGTCAACACTTTACAACTCTGACGGTGAGAGCAGAAAACCGTTTCTGGGGTTTTCCCTCAAGATATGAGCCTGGCTTGATTGCTCAAAGCAATAAAAGAGGAACTGCGTTCAGAGTGTTGTCTCAGAGGAAGGACTTTCTTTTTTCAAGTTTTACCCATTATTGGTAAAGAAATGTTGCAAGATGGCTTTAATTCAAAAACCCTTTAAACCTCACACTCAGTCACTGCCAAACACTAATTCAGGACATTTTTTTACTAAATATGATCAAGATTGTATTTGTTGCGCCATGTAGCGCAGCACATTACCACAAAAACATGCATCAATTACGATTAACACGCATTTCCCCGACTTCAATCTAATGGGATTAATCAACTAATTTAATAATCGATTAATCGTTAACAGGAGCATAGAGACTCCTGAATAGAACATCTGCTGAAAAAACACAATTAAAAACCATTTTAGATGCAAAACCATCTTCATCAGTAAATGTATTCAACCAAAGACTCACTTTACAACTGTGACCTTAAGCGGCAGTTTTAGTTTCACCTGGTTGAAACTGTAAAGAAATTTACAGTTTATCTGGCTGCATTTGCATCATGGCACCTTGGTCAATACCATTTCACTAAGAGGATTACTGAAAAAAAAAATCTGCCCTACATTATACTAATGTTAAGTGAAGTACAAAGGGCTTATTTAAGTATTTATTGATCTGCCAATGTTACTGCATTTCTGTAAAATATTTTTTGTTTTATTTAGAAAAGGTAATTGAATTATTTGCATTTTTACATATTTTTAACATTAAGGGATTAAATGAAAAATGTGCCATTTTTAAGTGATTAATCATCAGAATAAACTGGTAGAATAATCTTAGCTGCAGCCGTACTCCAATCACATTTTGGATAAGACTTTGCATCCCAACCCATAAAATATACATTAAGTGGATATTTAAGAGATTATTCAACTTGTTAAATATATTAATATATAAAATGTGACTGCTTGCCTTTGGGATATGATGTCCAATAAAATATTTTCATTTTTAATTGCTATACTCCTATTGCTCTTATTAATATCCTTTACTCTGTGACGTACATCATAGAAATGATTTTAAACCTGCCTAATAAGAAATAAAATCCAGAAGCAATTAAGCACAAACTTTTGGTGATGCCTTACTAAAATGACTTTCAAGACTCATTTCTTTTAGTTTCAGACATGCTTTTCTTTCTGTTTTCATCAACAAGCACAACCACTTTTTTAAGACTTTCTCTTCCAAGAATTTGCAGAGTGATCATAAAAATCAAGCAGTCACTTTCTAAGACATCTACGGCAAAGCAAACAACGGCGGTTTGTTTTCAAAGCAGATTTGAAATTCCTTCTCCTTTCTCGCTCAGGCGCATGTAAACACGCAGCTAACTGATTGCGTAACAGCTGTGTATTTCTGCACTTTGCAGAAACTGCAGAAACACATAAGCAGGGAAGCATGGCCGACTCTCTGATCCGTTTTATTGAAGCCGGACTCAGAATTACTCCCGCTGAGATGAGAACCAAACGTGCACGAGGAGAAAATGGTCTGAGCTTATCTGGCTGCATTTGCATCATAGCACCTTGGTCAATACCATCTCACTAAGAGGATTACACTCTGTCTGGACTCCAGAGGATATTGCATATGGAGGCCATGCTATATTCTGCAGCTGCACGTACAAAGTCCTGTATGGAAGCTGTTTATTTGCAGCCTGTTTATGTTAGATATAAAGGGCTATTAAAGTGTTTTAGATGCAAACCTCACAGATTTAGGTGTGAGCTCTGCCTCACTGCACCATTCTGAAGATTTTTCCTAAAGTGCACGTGCCACACTGACGCGACTGCAGATCTTCACTCATGTAATTTTCATGGTGCGACTGAAATTAGAGAGAAAAATGTGATTTTTTTTGGGAACTTGGTTCACTTGAGGCACTAGGATCAGAAATGTTCAAGATGGAATCCACTCCTTAACAAATGTCACATCAGTGACAATATGTCTGACTTGACTGACTTTCACTAGGGATGGACCAATCCACTTTCTCCACTTCCGATACTGATAGCTGAGGTTTAGACATGGAAAAACAGTGCAGAACTGACTTTAAATGGTTTTAAACAGACATAAATATGCCAAATTACACATTTATTTTACATCTCTGCACCAGTACAGTCACATTTAAATACTTGGACAAACATGCACAAACAACTTTCATTGTTCAGTCACATTATGAACAACAATTCTTAAAAATTCATAAAAAACAAACATCAACAATCAGGAGTTTAACAGCCATTGCAAAATTAGCAATAAAAACAAACAGGTCGATTTCATTGGTCAAACATGTAAAAATAAGCAGCAACAAACCTTCTTTCAAATGCTTCTGAAAGTGCATTTAATAATAATATAAAAAATAAAAAAATGGCGTCACTCAGAGCACAAATCAGAGAATTAGAGCAAATAGTTGTTTCAATTTCAGAATCGATACGAAATATTAATATCGGATCGATGAATCTCTACTCCAGACATTTTACTATTCATTTGTTGTTCCATATATGACTTATTCAGAAGTTTATTTGCGAAACAAGAAAGTTATGAGAATTTTATGAGAACATACTAATAAATTGCTTATTCTATCAAATATCTTGAAATTAAATTAATTTTAATTTAAAAAATGCTATTAGTAATGTTTAAAGCCAGAAATAGATTATTGCCAATTAATTTACAAAGTTCTTTGTCTTTAACTCAAGTGGTACAAATAATTGTGCCATTTGAAGTGGTACAGGAAGTACAATTTTAAAATTGTACCTAAAAATTGTACCTCCTGCTGACAGGAACTACAGAAACTAAAATACTACGATCAAAGTTCACCAGGATGACTGCAGCAAAGCAGAGCAAGGCAAGCAAAACATTCAAGTAAAAATAAAAATCCACCAGTGTACTACATCATTTATCAAGTTAATTTAACATAAGGAGGCAGAAACTAGCTGGACTGAGATGTCCAGAAAGATTCAGGCGCAGATTATTTCTACTTTGTCCAACTAAACCATAAGTAATGTAAAGTAATGAAAAGTGAAAGTGACGAACAACAATTATTAGATTCATTAAACGCACAAACATCCACAGTATAGTCCGTAGTAAAACAACCAAACTGATGGTTAAAAATCAAGAATATTTTGCCTTTAAATAATATTTAAGATCCAACTAGAAAAATGTGCACAGGATTGAATAAGATCCATTGTTTTTTTATTATTTCACAAATTACCTTTTCCATTTTTATAAACTGGCTTGCAGATATTGATCCCGGACTGTGGAAGAAGTTGCTATATCCATCAATCAATAGTGGTAGTCTCTCGACTCACATGTGAGACAAATGCAGTGTTACAAAGGAAGTGTCCAAAGCCTCACAGCAGACTGAAGACATGTTACTTCCTGCAGAAATGCTAACGTCCAACAAAAGACACTGGAGTATTTTCAAAAAGCCTCCATGAATGTCTTTCTCTGACTCAGTAGAGACAGATTACACTCCTTTCAACCTCAATCATTTCTGTATTTTAAAAAAAAAAAAAATTAACGTTTAAGTGATTTTCAGTGACAATTGTGACAAAATGTGTTAAAAATCCAGCTGCATGTCTAAGCTTGTTGCAATAAATCAGTTAATAGTCCTGTTTTTTAAAGTCAGTTTTATTTACACATATTTTGAAGTTTTGGATATTTAAAAATATCTTCCAGTTCCAATGTTACATTTCAGTTTGAAATTAAAGTTAATCATCTTTGAGAATGTGTTCTTACATTATTATTCCACTGTCATTACATAAAAATGGTCTCAAAATTACAAAATTATTGTTTAGTGCAATAAACTATTTGCTGTCCAGAAAAATTTAACAGGATTAGAGTTCTGTAATTTGAATATAATGCATGCATGCAACAGATTGTAGCCAATTACAGACATCAGGCATTATTTGGCATTTAATAGTAAAATTATCCAAACACAGGCCTTCGTTTCATTGATGGGGTTTGAATATTCTGGACATGTGAGCATAAAAAAAATCGTCTTACTTGAAAATGGTCACAAACAACAATATTATTGTTTATCTCAATAACTTCTGGCAAAATTTATCATGCATCAAATTTTGCTATTATGACGGGGCAATGTACACCCCAAAATAATAGTCATTAGAATTTAACGTTTATTGAACTTTGGTTATTGTCATTTCATTATTATGCTGTTATTACCATTATATTGCTATATTTGTTGGTCTCAAAACAACAATGTTATCGTTTATCGCAACAACTTATGGAAAAATTTATGGTCCAGAAAAATTTGGTACTGTGACAAGCCTACTTGTCAATATAATATCCAGTCAAATTGGAATCACATTCTAATATAAATACATGTGTGCTGTATTTCAATAGCCAAGGAGTGCATGGATGCAATATTTGGTTGGTGAATAAATTTCCAAGCAACATTTATGCAAAACCAACAAGCTAATATTTGTTTTTACTTGTTTCTCTGCCACTCTTGATGTTGATGTTTACTGGCTGATATGGAAGAACTTACAAAGACTGGTGGAAAAGTGCAGTTAAAGATATCGTCATCAATGTGTTCAGGAGCAGCATCACAAAGACACGTTTTACTGATGCTTGGCACCACGCTCTAAAACTGGGTTCCCACTGTGATTACCCATCTACGGAAACATCAGAAAATCTCTGGCCAGAAACCTCAATCTGCAATTTATTTTGATGGATCAGATGCAGTTTTGTGCTCTTATGACCAAGATAACGCAACCAATCAGAGGGAGAGGTTGTCTGGGAAAATCATGCAGTGTGGGCGCTGCCTTAGCAGACATCTGATTACTGCACACTGACTAAAACATGAGCATTGATAGGCCTGATTGATCACTGATGGAGTGATATTCCAGTCTCCTCAGTGACATGTTCAAGTCTCCATGCTTTTTCAAATCAACCAGCTTACAAAAACACCAGTCCAACATGCTGAGCTTTAACTTTAACAGGTGAATGCATCCAAGTATTATTGTTCCATCTACCCAGTGTTTACTTCTCATACTGTTCCAATCAAACTGATTGGAAACCAGACCAGACCCATTTTAGTGGTTTTTGCAGTTGTTTTATTTATTTTGTATATCTAATATGTCTTCCAGTTCCAGTATTAAATGTTCAGTAGAATTTAAAGTTTATTGATGTCTGAAAATGTGTTCTTGCATTATTTTGTGATTGTTACCATTATATTGCTTGAAAATGGTCTTGAATAGCAATATTAATATTTCTGGGACAACATATCATTCAACAAAATTTGTTATTGTGACAGGCCTATGAAACCTACTTACACAGTATCGCTTCTGCTTAAAATCATACTATTGGGTCGACAAAGATAAAAACTATCATAAAAGCTTAAAGAAAAAAAAATAGTTTCTTCTTTGTGTTGAACGAACGGTTTCCAGCACTGAAGTGATATTTAAATTAGTAAATGCAATATATTTTTGAAAAACAGCATTGTTTTTAAAGATATGCATCTCTGGTTTCTGTTTTTCTGACCTGCTGGTTCTGATTTTGACTACTTTCCCAACAGTTATACCCAATGGAGAAATAGGCTAAAGATATTGTAGATTTGAATTAAATATCAGACATTATTCGGGATTATAACCTGAAAGTCTGCGATCACAGGAATGTGTTTCATTGATGGAGGTTTGACCATATTGGACATCCGAGTACAAAACAGCAACTTGAAAATGGTCTCAAAAACAACGTTATTGTTTATCGCAAAAAATTCTGGAACAATTTATCATCCAGTAAAATTTGTTATCATGATCTGATCACCAATCAGAGAAAAATCAGGGGAAAACTGGCTGAACCCGATCTCTGGAGCAGAAACAACAAACATTATCAGCCATCATCGTTACAATGTGACCTCCGAGTCTCAGTTTGAACTATAAAGCAACGCTGAGGCATCTTATCACCAACCTTCCTGAAGCGCGCACACACGCACGCACGCACGCACACACACACACACACACACACACACACACACACACACACACACACACACACACCGTTTGCACGAGACATCTGGATCCGACGTGTTCGAGCTACACCGTTTTAATTACAACATTCATCACGGTGCCTGCACAGTCGGAGGAGTCAATAAATCGTGCGCCGCTCACGGTCAGCGGATAAGGTACAAGAAGGACTGGTTTAGACGGTGCATTTTAAAATCTCACAGGCCTCACAGTCACGTAACAACACGCAGCTGGTTTTAATCGAAAACTGACACAAAAGTTCCAACTTCCAGCCGACCCAAATGACCCCAAGCGCCGAGGCAAGAGAGAGCCGCTCTGGTTTATGGACCGCTGGGCCTCGGCACTGAATCTGCCAGGCCCAAAGCCACCAGAGGCGATAAGTACCGTAAAAAAGAAGAAAGTGGAGGCGTTTCAACACTGTGTGAGTTTACAGCGTGTCCGAAAGAATGCGGTAACAGGAGTCCAAAGGGGAGGTTTTGAAATAAACAACCGATGCAGCACAAAATTTAACAAAGTACCACTTAAATTCTTAAAAACCGAAATTTAAACTGAAATACAGATCAGAGGTGTATTTCTGTTTATGTATATATTACTGTTTTCCCTGTGGTCCTCAAGTTGCTTAACAGCATTTTACATCCATTGTACTTGTGTTATTATGACTACTGGCTGCAACTCATCCCTCCCTGCTTACGAGTATTTCAAGTTCAAATCGTAATCGTTATTGCAATATTAATATTTGGTTAGGTGTTGCATTTAATGTACCATTCTTTCAAAGTCTATTTGGCCAAATACACCTAAAATTACTTATACCCCTGGCAGATTTAGCAACATATTTCTCTTGGCTGGAAGTAATATTATTGTTATGGTGCGACTTGAACCTGATTAGGGTGATGGCACGGAGGCCTTCCAAAATATCAGTGGAGGAACGCAAAAAGAGGTTTTGACTCCAATGATAACAAAGATAGCATTGATGGCCACTTTTAAATAGAAATCTATTTAAAAAACAACATTTTTTTACTACAAAGCAACACAATGGTATTTGTGACTTTGCCACGAATTAGTAATGTTAAAACGAGGCTTAATAGATATAAATAACATGAAATGACATTTTGATCCACTGGTTTCTCTGGTCCAGCTTAAAAGTAGTAAAAAGCAGTGTAGTTTCCACATTAAAGGCTAACGAATAAGAAAATATTCCAAATTTATTTCTCTCCAATTGCATTGTAAACACGAATCAGCACTAGACTTAAAATAATTAACAAGAACGCTCAACAGAGTACAACAACGTTGCTCAGTTTCATCATTCGACATGGATTTGGATAATATTGGAAACCTCAGAGTTATAAGGAAATTATTTATAATTAACAGAGAGATTGTCGTTTATCAATGAAATCCATGCTAATTTATAACAAGCTGATGTTATGTACTGCTTAAAATCATAACTCAATCATTTTGTCTTGGTTTTAATTACTGGTAAGTCGTTTTAACACAACTCCTCTGACAAAGTCTCGATATAAAAATAATTACCACCAACGCATATTGATATTGGAAACAATATTTTCAATGCTGTTCTTAAATTATGGAGGCTCTTAAATAAATATCAGAATCAGGAAAAAAAAGATTTCAAATAGACAAATTTTTTTTTAAAATGTAAAAATTAAATTGATAAAAAGTCCCAGTCACCTACTACTTAAAGGGGAAGTGCTAAAAGAAATTAACTATGAGAGCGTAACACATCCAAGTAGAAAAAAAAACAAATGGATGTGCTTTAAGTTTCATTCTACCAATAATAATAATCGAGAATTGTGGGACTGATTGCAGGAGTTTTCGCTCACTGGCGTGCAACCAGCAACGTTTTGTCTCCTCATCCAGCGGTACAGAAATCTTAGACTGCAACACACCCCTGAAATGTATATTTTATGAAGCGGATAAACTGGTACATCAACAAAAGCCTGAAAATCCCACCACACAACAATGCAATCAGATCGTCATCAACACATTTTGTACAAACAGTCCTTTCATCTGAAGCGCCATTATCCTTATATGAGAACAATGGGACCCATTCATAAGAATCTGTCAATGGTGTCTAAACAAAGTGCTTATTAGAACCGTTCTTTAATGTGCCTAAGCATTTTGAAAAGAATCAGGCTTTGTATTTAGTAAATACACTATGAGCTGGTTATTATAAACACATTAAAATAATTACATCCAAAGCAGCACAATGGTATTTGTTACTTTGCTATGGATTAATAAGGTGAAAAACCAAATATGATCAACATGTCTGTATTACTATTTGTATTAAATATCAATTAGATTCACTAGTCCAAATTCTCCAGCTTAGTTAGTTAGAAAGATTAAATAATCCCAATTAAATCTGGGATTTATTAGCAAAATTAGGAGATACACTTTAATTCTGAAACCCAACACCACCGCCGAGGGAAAGTTAACTCTCGTCACATAAAATAATTAAATCCTCGAGCAGAAATGGACAAAATGAGGCTTGGAAACTATGTAAAGATTTCTTTGCTTTTGCATATTGTCAACATGTTTTGATTCTGTATATGTAAATGGTATCATATCACCTACTACATTACAGTGGGAAAAAAAAGATTTACATGCCACATCTACATCTGATTACTGCCAAAAACTCGAATAAAAGCTTTCTGACGACATGAAGTAGGCGAAAAGCTCGACAAATAAACCCAATGTAGAGAAAGTCACAGTCGTGCTTCACAGAAGAAGACAATCTACGAAAAATACTCTAAGAGAGAATTGATGATTCATCCAGGAGGTCGCAAAAAACCAGAACATCTAATCCAGGGGTGTCAAACTCCAGT
>NW_006800095.1:282907-292901 GCF_000485575.1 Poecilia formosa | reverse complement strand
AATTATTCTATTCAGGTGTGGTGCAGCACAGGCACATCTAAAAGTTGCAGGGCAGTGGCCCTGGAGTACTGGAGTTTGACACCTGTGATCTAATCAGACCTCAATAGCCTAAGTCAAGGTCTGAGTTTATGAGTCAACAACGAGAAAGAGACTGGGTCAAATCTGGCATCCAGGGAGGTTCATGGACAAACCCATTACTGATAAAAATCAAAATGTGTCTTTACGACATCTTGGGAGGATAAAAGCAGAACTTTTGGAAGGTGTCTTGTTACATCTGGTTTAAAAAAAAAGGCTAAAACTGATTTAGGACAATCAATTAATGTGACGGTGTTGGGCTGCTTCGCTCCAAAACCTGGAAGACAGAAGCATAAGTTCTGCTCTGCTTTAGGAAATCCTGGAGTGGAGTGTCTGGTTTTTAACCTTAAGCTGAACAGCGCTTGGTTTATACAGCCGGATAACATTCTAAAATACACAAGCAAATCCAGCTCTGAATGAGTCAAACAAAACCAAATAAACAATGCAAAGGTTAGGGATTGGCCTACTCAAAGTCTGGACTTAAAAAGTTGTAGGATGATCTGAAAAAGATAGCTAGCTATCAGAAACCCTTCAGTAGTAGTTAATTAAAACAATTCAGCAAAGAAGATTGTGCCAAAATTGCTCCACAGCGATATAAAATGCACCCCAATTACTACAAAGTTATCAGGTGTAGAAAAAAAATATTTAAATTAAATCAAGTTGGTGTTGATAGATTTTTTCCCCATTAATACATTTTGTATTTACACTGTTTATATCTTGATATAGGAGTGTCCTTTTTGAGCATAAATGTTTTATAATCCTTCGTAAATGTTGTGGTAATACCTGAATTAAAGCTTTTAATCATTAAAGTCTCCAGATGCATCAGTCAAGCTTCGAAGGACAGATAACTTCTGGTTTTCTTAGAGGTTTGACCAGTCAGTCCAGATTTTCTTTTTAACAACTTCGACCCATATAAACATGCTCATTTTAATTTAACTACTACATGAAACAAACACTGACATTAAAAATATGCTGAAGGCTCTGAGGTGCATGAGGTTGTTTGGAGCCGAAAAGATAAGAAGGAATTATAATTGGCATTTAACTTAATTTTAAGCATATGTCACTGACCTTTATTGGAGTTTTTGTAAGTATAAAAAAGGTGATTGTTTATGCATTTACAAACCAAAGATGAGGGAGTTCACAGGTTTCTTTTTGATTAAAAAAATTCCCGGTTTTCAATTAATAACCTGCCGATCAAGGGCAAAAAACCAAATAATTGAATGGTGCGTCACTATTACAGACTACAGTGGAAATCAAGTCCTTGTATTTCTAAGACAATGAAATGAACAAGTACCCTCATTCATGCAGCTGCATCTGCAGTCATCTTTGTCTATGCTTCCTTTGGTTTACACAAAACCTTATATTATTGTTCATTTTTTAAAATACTTTGGAGAAAAATTATAATTCTGTGCATTTTATGATGTTATTTTGCATTTGACTTGACTTTTAAGGTAATTGTATTTACGTTTTTATATGCAAGTACAATTTAAAAGCTTTATGAAATTCTGTGTCACACAATAGATGTTTACCATCTATTGGTAAACATAGATGTTTACCATAGATGTTTAGAAGGCAGACGACATAGCTTGTCGTCTGCCTTCAGATTGCTCGTCATCTAAAAAACAGACAGCTTTTGTATGAGGCAAACACACCCCCCAAGATGTCAGAGTCACCGGCTTGGAGGATCGGGCTCCTAATTACTTCAATGAAGCAAGTTCCTTGTGTGTGTGCGTATTAATAAATCCTAATTACATTGTACACTAGACCTGGTGGTGATTATCTCTAAAAACCAGCGCTGATTGTAAATAAACGGCGGCGAGATCACTGCAGACACCACCACCCACTTCAGGGGAACATTTATGCCGCTCTCGCTTTCTTCCAATACACCGAAACCAATGTAAGAAACCGCTAAATTCACCAATCTAACATTTTTTTGCTTATAACATGCAATGGATAATAATAATAATACATTTACCCTAGTTAAGTTTACATTTGAATATTTAGATGATTGCTAACCGCTGCCAGTGAGGTGAAAAAAAGAACAAAAAACGAAAAACAAGCGAGAACATGTAATATTTCAAAGACAGACACCCTACCCTGTTCGAGACAAAAGCCCACTGCAGCCCCTTTCGCTGCCCTTACACAGTTCCCCCTCCCCAGCGTTTCCAGCCCGTCACTGCCTCGCTGACTGACTGGGTCTAACCCAGCTGCTTCGCTCCGACATTTTCCTATCTGCTCCCTGAACCCTCGCTTCAAACACAACGCTTCACTGGTACATGAGCGAATCCTAAAATGTGTTTCGGGCTGTTTAGGTGTCATAAACTACTTCAATGTGTGTAAGGCACGTGGAGTACAACTATACCGAGCCCACGCAAACACTTAAACGTTCATTTTCGCACGCAGTTTACGTCAAGTTAGCTCTTACATTAGCCTGCTCGCTGTAAACGTAGCCAGACGGCTAACAAGGATTTCTAACCCAAACAATCAAGAACAGTTTTGCGCTTACCTTCAAACCGGGTCACACGCTCCTACCAACTCATTCGCGTCCTGATTTAACTTAGTGGTGCGCGATTTTAACAGTTATTTTCTAAATCTTGTACGTTAACCGTAGCCTACGGCTGTGTGACGTTCATCGCTGCTTTTGAAAACATCGCAGCCGTTCGTCTGTCGTCCGCTCCGAGAAAAGCCTAGCAAAACATGCAAGACGTGCTCTCATTGGTCGAGTTAAGTCACGTGCCACCCCGAGCCCCCACCGAGCTTATAAGGTCTCCGTCTGCCGGAGAGACTAGATGGGTATGTGTCAAACGATTTAAGTGATATTTTGTGGAAGCTGTGAGTAACTCCGCACTTTCTAATGCTTGCAGTGTTATTTGTGCTTTCGCGTTTCGCGATTTAGCGGCATGTTAAACGCCTTCATGTGGATTTTAAACGTGGTAAATCGGACTAAAGGGGAAGGAGAGGGAGAAAACAGGAATGGCCGCTTGACGTCATCTTTTCCGCTGCGGTCAGTAGGAACTTTCTCGAAAGATGACGGCTTGAGCTAAACAGTGGATACATTTATTCATGTTGACGTTTGCTGCTTTTATTTTTAGGCCTAGTACCGATAACTAAGTAGTTGGCATTAGTTGTCATTTGATGCCCGCCATTTCTTTGTGTGAATGAGTCAGCTTTGAACTGGTTGCGCAGTGGCATTTGCATCAGGGCGGACATGGCGCGCATGCGTCACGGCGCATAATGTTGCAGACCAGAAAGTGGGGGGAGGGGCGCAGACTAGACACGAAAACGCCACCGGGACGGGATGGAGACCAAGCAGCAGCAGAAAATAAGCAATAAGGGGGCGGGGGGAAGGTAAAATATGATATTCAAGCTGAATTGAATTAAACATAGATTGTGGTGTTTAATACCAAACAATATTTTTTAAAAAGAGTGAATTTCTTAATGTGATTGTGATGTCAACACAGTTCCTGTTCAATTATCTAATTTTCTTAGACAAGTCCTGTTACTTTGGCTCTATGATATGGGATAGCAAATATGTTAAAAATAAAAGATGTTTTAGGAGAAATGGATTCAAAATATTTATGAATCCTAACTAGTGGATGAAAAATCTCTTCTGACATTTACTGTATTTTTGAGGATTTTATATATATACCTGTATTTGTGGGAGAATAAATTATAATTTTTGGACTGAAATTGAACACAATTCAACTAATTGTGAAATGTAAAATAACATTACAACATAAAGGTTTTATACTTTTAGATTTTATTAGATTTAGAAATCTTTACATTTATAAATGTAAGTGGTGAAAAACTGAAAGCCTTATAACTTGATTTCAATGCCTGTAAATGTTTTGTTTAAAACAATGTACCCCTCTGTTCTTATGCTTTAACTTTGTAATTTTTCTCATTTTCATAAATCATTGTGCTTTATTATGTCATATTATTAAATGTACAGATACCAATATTGAAAATAAAGTTGATAAAAAGCCGTTTTAAAGCTCAATCCTGTTTGTCTTTTTTAGATACCATAATCCTTAAATATTTTAGTATTTGCTATCAAAATCTAAACATACATACAAGCATAAAATTAAAATGTAAGGTATTTATAAGGATATTACATGGAAATAAATGTATTTTAAGGGCTAATCAGACACACTATCAGCTGCATTTAAGTTATTGTGAGCCACAGATGATTAATGTTTGAAATAAAGCAAAATGCCAATACGATTTAGTGAGAAGGTTAAGACATAAAAGTGCTAAAAATAACAGCCACCCCGAAGGTCAAGTCTTACTTTCCACTCGTTTCCTCTGAACTACTTTGTGATTAGTTTCTGTCTCCACCAGGTGTTTTTCAGTTGTAGATAAATGAATCATCACTACAGCTCTGTGTCAAACAAAACTAGAAATGTCACAGTAAAATATACAATCAGCAGATTCCCACTTATTAAATGTGTACAACACAAATACACAAATACCACATTTGGTATTAAAAAAAAGGACTAAAAATGTACTTCATTTTCAATTTAATCAAAACTAAAAAAAAAAAAAACCTATGCCACATTTTTCCCTAAAAATAAATTGGAATAGTCAAACCTTTAAAAAGAAAATCACAAATCTGCGCTGGCAGAGGAAATATACATCTGTGCCATCGTATAGAAACTAAAAACCTTTATCTGTGACATTATTCCTGACGGCTCCAAATCAGGTCGGCCATTTTCAGTTTTGTCTGAATAAAATCTGGATTCAGATGAACGTGTGAATTCAAGGATAAGTGTGGCACATGTTTTGTTTACTTAAGTAAAAATCTGTATTAAAGTAACAGAGTTGAAGGTAAAAAATAATACAATAAAACAAAATTAGGGGTCATATTTAGGTAAGAAAATACAACTATTGCCTTATTTTAAGGGTAAAATTCTAGGATATGTAACATCAATCAAAATACATGAAAAACCTATGATATATATATGCTACACAAAAATAGGTGGCTTCATTAAAAAATAAAATAAAACTGAGGCACAATCTCTTCAGTGTTTTAAAAATGTCTTAATAAATACCTTTATTCAGTGAGAAGGTGGCATTAATTTGCAATATTTTCACTTTAAGAACATATTACAAACTTTCCTGCTTGTTTTTCCTTTTCAAAGTATTTAGAAATTTAGGATAAACGCAACTGCAGGTCTTTTTAGTAAAACAAAATTTGCTCTGGCAATTAAAGCATGTGCTCACCTATAAAATCAGGTGATTTTTGGTATACAAGTAACTAAAGATTAACAGATTAACATTTAAGATTAACATTTTTAAATCTACGTTTAACAATATATATCTTTAGTCAAATTAGAAATGGTTTAAAAACTCCAATATTGAGCCCCAATTATATAACCGACAGAAATAAGAAATTAAACATCCACTGGCAACAGTAGATTCTGTAAGAAATTATTAATATTTGTAAATGTCTTGTATTTCATAAATGCAGAATATCCATGAGAATAATTAAACTAAAAACCTCCAGTTTAGTAGAAAGTACTCAATATTAACCAGATTTATTTGATGTCAATCCTCTATACAGTATACAGAGATTTTACCTGATACGATGCATTTTTAATAAATTTTACACTAATTTTGTACAACTAAGTAAAAAAAAAAGGAATAATATGGCTTCCTATTAGGTGTAAAAATGGCTATAAATATGTAGTAGTTTATCATTAAGACATACTGAGTAAATGTAAGAACCAAGCTTGGACCTAAACAGGTATATGAACATTTTATTTACACAATATGCTTTGAATTAAACATGACAGCAACTTCCTCTCAGAGTACCATTATTAACATCTACAGGTCTGCTCTCACACCGAATCCCGGTCCTGGAGGCGGTTCTGTCAGGGAGGTCAATCCGTCTGCCGGTTCACAAGAGAAACGGCCACTCCTACAAAACAATAGAAACAAAACAGGAAGGCGTGAAAGATGGAAAAACAGACATTATTATCAATCTGATGTTGGCTGTGCATACCTTGGTCCAGGTGGTGGGACTCGTCCGGCCTTCAGTTCGTCGATAATTTGCTCGATATCCTTTGGTGTGAGGTCCTCCTGAGGGAGAAATAAACTGTTTAGTGATCGGGATTCAGAGTTTGGAATAAGACTGCTTTCAGTTTTTTTTTTTATATATATATATTTAAAAATACAGTCAGTTAAAGGCTAGAAGCAGTAGATGCCATTTTCAACTGACATCCTCAAAACCACAAAATATTATTAAAAATAATAAATATTATTAAAAATAGTAACATTTACTGATTGGTTATATTATTGTGAATTATTATATTACTTAATTTCTCTTTGGGGTTTTTTGGATTTGAAATATTATGGAAGATGCTTTTTTTCTTGTGATATAGGAAAGGACCAACATTTAGATGTTTTTGTTTTCTGACACAGAAGTAGGGCTGGACGATATGGCTGAAAAATCACATCACAATATAATCATAATCATAATCATGATGATAATACATTTTATTTGTATAGCGCTTTTCTAAACACTCAGGACTCAAGTAAAAGCGTTTCATATAATTCAATATCAATAATTACTGGTTAGTTTTTTGTTTAAATATTTTAAATGTTACCAAACTGATGGCATGACCTTTCCTGTTTTATCCAGTTTTCACTCTGCTGTCGTTTATTATTTTTAAGCAGTTATGAGGCACAGTGGCAAACTCTGAAACTGCTGCTGCATCAGTTATTGGGCAGTTTGTTGCCAGGTAACCAAAGAGTGAGTGAGTTGCTAGGCAACCAAAGAGTGAGTGAGCTAGTTGATTCTACTCAGTTGCTTAGCTGGCTTGGAGAGGCTAAAGCCTTCCCTCTGCCTACATCTCCCAGAATGCAGTTTGATCAGAGTTCAGTGAATAATCTTTATTCTATCAGATGTATCATCTACTGATATTGAACAATATATGTTATTGATTTATTGTCCAGCCGTACCCTGTAATATATATTGCGATATGAAAAAAATCATATCCAGGTTATGCTGCCATCTTGTTGGCAATTAATCTCCTTTTGTGTATTTGAGAGTTATTCTCTGCGATTTGGATGTATTTACTATATACCGTACAGCCCTAATAGACTTCAAGGGTGCATTCACACCAGCCATGTTTAGTTTGCTTTAATTGAACTCCAGTTCATTTGTATACAAAATTTGGTTCATTTGGGGAACTCTGGTCCGTCTACAAACCTAGGTCTGTAGTTGAAGTGAACACCAAGCGAACCAGAGACCACTCTTAAAGCAGGAAATGCACTAAAGAGCAAGGCATTATGGGTAAATACAACCAAAATAAGCATGTGAATCTAGAGCTGGTGGGAGAAAAGGCTCGTGTTTTTTTTTTTTTTACCTACACAAAACAGAAATTCTGCAATCACTAAAATCTGACACTACTCAATTTTTGTTTACACTTCCTGAAGAAGGAAGATGCACTCATGTCTTCTTCTACACCATCCTCAATGACGTAAAAACATTTTTGGTTGAGGCCAAATTGGTTGAACTAATATTATTTCCAAGGACAGTTAATTGTTTGCTTGCATCCAACGTTGACTAAAACTTGCGTTACATAAAAAGATCGCTTTTAATTTCTGAGACTTTTTACTTTTTTTGCCTCAAACTCTTTAGTTAACTTTAAGTTTACAGCTCCTTTTCCTACTGGTAAATAACAGCTGAATTATTTAGAAAACACGGTCCGAGTAAACTGTAGCACACCTGAACTCGACTTGGTGAAGCAGTGCTGATAGATGCAGTCTCTGCAGGTGTTCCTGACCAACTTACTCCAGGTTTTAATCTAATATCGTTAATTTTGTTAAGAGCGCCATCTGCGTGGAGCAGTCGATCACTCACATAATAGTTGTCATTTATCTGGACCATTGGGGCGTTCACACAGGCGCCCAGGCATTCCACCTCTATCAGAGTGAACATCTTGTCTGCAGTGGTTTCTCCAACCTTGATACCTGTGGAGAACATAAGGAGAGAAACATGAACTGATGCAGCAACATTTGACAGTAAAGTATTAAACATTTCCTTGGCTGCAAGTAAAAAAATCTTGGTGTTGCCTTGTAAATGTCTGTATCTCTATATTGGTGTTGATACTGGGGAACTATTATGAAAATTTCACTTTTTCAACACTTTTATACTCCCATTTGGGTCTCTGCTGCTTCTAAAAGCAGCCCTGTCGCTTAATAATAATTTAAAAAATAAAAGCCTTTTTTTTGGCAATAAATTGATACTTTTTGGTGTCTGAAAAACGTGCCATTTCAAAAACCACCAAATTAAGGATTCAAGGATTTTTTTTTTATTGTCATACCACCTTTGCATGTTTGAGGTACAAAACTCGGACTCAGGTCCCCGATTGATAAATTAACAAATAAAGTAATTTATGTGACATATAGGTATGTAATTTAAAAAGTGTGTGTGTAAATAATTCACCAAATGAAGCCGAATTAGGTGTCACATTCTACAGGCATTGTGCGGTTACTTAGCAACCAACGCAAAGCTCCAGCACATGTGATGAGCTGGTGTTATTGCAGTACAATGGATGCTGGAAAAGACAAGTCTTTTGTTGTCGACTTCCCATCCAGAAACCACTTGCTGCAGTCTTGTTGGTTGTGCAGGAGTCTCTGCTCATGCTTTTCAAGGAAGAGCGGTTGGATAATTGTCCATCTGTTTGCAGCCATTTTCATGTGCGAGTGTAAATGTTGAGTTGGGGGCGTGGCCAGCAGCAGATCATTAGGATATAAGTGACAAGACGCCCAGAGCAGCTCAGACTAAAATCATTATCCAAGAATGATTTTGTGCAAAAAATACATAATGAACATGTTTTGTATCGCCCACAGACCTATCCTAGCCTGTAGTAAAACAGGTCACCTTTAATACTGTTTAAACCTGTATGTTTGTACTCACTGTTTATTCAGTTTATAAGTGATTAAAAACTTCTGCAGTCACCTGCATTCTCATGTCTTTATTGGTTTGTTTCTCAGCCTTAAAATGTAAAATCCCTCTCTTACCCAGCTTGTTCTGGATGGCCTCCAGGATGCTGTCGGAGTTGCAGAGCATGCAGGGGGTTGTCGTGCAGATCTGAATGAAGTATTTTCCCACAGGTTTACGCAGAAACATGGTATAAAACGTCGCAACTTCATACACTCGCATCGGAGCGACGTCCAGCACCTCAGCCACCTGAAAAAAAATAAAAATAATAATAATAATTACAAACGTCCATAAAGAACCACTATTCAATTTCTATTTTTAGGTTCTAAAATAAATTTTGTGCAAATGTTTGCATTGTGGAGCATCTTTATTTAGAAGCAGTTGGTAGTTTAACATTTTTAGCTTAAAATATTTTGAGAGCCATTGTAGGAAGTCCAATAACTGGGTTTGCAACTAAAGATTATTTGGAAATTATTGATTAATCAATTATTCTAATATTTAACCAAATATAAAAGTGGCACATTCTGCAGATTTTTAATCTAAGCCTGTTTTCATACAATATTAGAAATATCATAATAGATGCTAATAAACTAAACTGAATTATAAGAAAAACATGCCATTCCTTTGTAGCAAAACAAAACAGTCATTTTGACCCTCAGCCCAGACAAATAAAAATCATTTAGAGCCACAAAAGTTACATGACCTTTTGAGAAAAAGAAAGCCTGTCATTTCTGAGAAATATCTATGGTAGCTAATCTGTTCTCCTTAAAGAGCCACCATTTTATTACAATTTTTAGTTTTTTAAAACAAGGAGAAAAAAAGAAAGGCAACATTTTGAACATCTTAATATTGGTGATTATGTTATTTTTCTGTCTTTTTTGGGAAGGTTTTGTCCAGCAATTTCAACTTTTTCATAAATAAAGCTTAAAAAATTACAACTGACTGCAACTTTTTGAAAAATGTGCAACA
>NW_006800095.1:227284-282501 GCF_000485575.1 Poecilia formosa | reverse complement strand
GGCAGAGGCTCCGCCGAACCCCTGAGACCGACTCACCGAACCCCTGGGGTTCGGTTGAACCCAGGTTAAGAACCACTGCTCTAAAGGAACTGGTCAATGTAATTATTCAATTTAAAAAGAAACAAAACACTAAAACCTGCATTTGTTATTATATCTCTATTTAAAATAATTCACTGACCAAAGTTATTAGAGGAATTTATGATCGTTTCTGATTTATAAAAAACAATCATAAAATTCAGAAAATTTTGCATTGAATTTCTCAAAAGACATCAAATTTTTACATTTTGCATCATCAGAGCAAATATGCTATTTAAATTACACAGAAGATGAGAACATAAAACTATAAATCTAGTAGTTTTCTTGACATTTTGCCACTTAAAATAAAAACTCATCAGAATCTGTATCTGCAAACATCAATTGTATCAAATAAATTTTCTTTTTGGCTCAGAAACTATAAAAAACTAAACAAATGCTTCACTGTTGGTGACATTTCAAGCACCTTTCTTTAAATCAATGATTAATTTAATCAGATGATCAGAATCTTTACTCAGAGGCCTAAAGAGAAGACAAAGTCGGTTTGTTTGTGTCGTTTCTGCTCATTCAAAGCGGAGCGAGTTTAAAAGAGGCTTTAGAGAAATTACTGTGCCTTGTTCATGGCAGAGATGGGGAGCCATCCATGTTGCCTTTGGGCCAAATCCAAGACTGGGATGGTGGCGGCTTGCTTGTGTCCTTCGGGATACATCGAGAGGATCGCATCAATCCTCTGCAAAAGAAACAACAGAGGATCTTCAATAGCATTGTTTTGTTTTTCTTTCTCAACTTATAATCAGAAAATCAAAGTGTTTAAATGTTTCTTAGAAAAGCAGACATTTTCAAAGAAGTTTTATTTTTGAAATATTCAAGCTATTCTTCATTAACAAGCAGCTCTACAGAAAAATAAAAGTTACGCCACAAAAATGATTGCAAACAAAATGTAAGAATATAGAGCCAGGCGATAAACTGATTTTATCGGTCAATCCAATTTTTTGTTTCTGAAGATTTATTTCTTTGGAAAATCGTCACTTTTTTTCACGATGCACTCGTTGTACAGGTTAGAGTGATGTCACCGCGCCCAGGGCGGCCATCTTGTTTCACAAGCATGTTGACAGATTTTATTTATTTGGAATCTGAATTAAAGTCAACGCTATGATGGAATAAAGGCTTACATTTCTTTTTTAATTATGAGACTGAAATCATAATATTACATAATATAAAGTCCTACAACATTAAAGTTGAAATAATACAAAAATAAAGTCAGAATTTTATGAGAACTCAAACACAGAAAATAAAAATATAAGCATCTTGTGAAGTTATACTTTGATAAAGGTTTTTACAAACAATACTTGATAGAAATCCTTAATCTTTTATCACATCAGCATTAAATTATAAACAGTAGTAGGACTTTGACATGACTGTGCAAATAATTATGTATATTTCAAAGAAAGATTTACACAAACTGAGCTGATAACTAACGTTTTTCCACATTGAAACAACTTTCTTGTCATTTTAATTTGTTTTGTTTTCTTTTTCTAGTAAAATTGTGTCTTTTTTGTGCTATCACTATATTCTTGTAAGTAAACAAAACTTTTGGTAGACTGGCTGTTATTCTGCACTGTACAAATCAGAGAAACTAAAGATACATTTTGAAAATATTTTCTGTAATTTCATTTTGTAGGGGGGAAAAACCTAATTGATTAAAATTGGAAATCAGATTTCATACTGTCTTGATCTCATTTGTTTTTATGCTTTTAATCATTCAGGGCAACATTTAAGTTTTTATATATTTATTTTCTTTTTTTTAGGTTTTTATTTGGCAGCAAGGAAGAGAAGCATGAGGAAAGAAAAAAAACAAAAATCTACATTTGTTATTTCTAATTAATGTTCTGCTTGTGCTGGATGAATAAAAAACAATGGATATTAGAGCTGATATGAAAAAATCTAAGATTTTATTTTTATAATATACCTCTGGCCCTTTAACAACATTTGTTTTGTGTATTTATTTATTGTCAGGAGTTAGTTGCCTTTTTTCCTCCTAAGATCTGGAAAAACATGTAAATAAACCCACTGGGGAGCAGATCAGACGTCAGAAGCCGTTCTTACCTTTTTGTTTTCTGCTGTGAACTCAAACGGAGTGTCAGGGTTGTTGTCAGGCGTGTCTCTGTGCTGAAGCAACAACAAAAAATATAGAATACACACTGGGTTATAAAGAGTTCATGCAGTCTCTACCAAATATATAACAACAAACTTCTGGGGAAAAAAAATCACCTTAAAAGGTCAAAATTTATTGCATTAAAAAGCTGATTCAGAACAGCTAGTTTAATGCTTAAATAGTTTGTTTACAAAAGATTAACCAGGACGGCGCCATGAAAGCCCAGAGAGGAAACAGGTGTTTTTCTCCAACCACAGAAAGGAGGAGACGAATAACAGACAATTATTTCTGCTTCTGCACACACTGCCCCCTTGTGAGCAGCAAATGCCCCTTTGTGCAACTTTAAAAAAATGTAAATAAAAAGAAGAGCCTTGGCTGGTTTTTGTTGTTAAAATGTCTCTGACAACAAGAGAAATATGCAAAGATACAAGTTTCTGATGGATGTGATGTTTGTCTGAGCGCCTAACAGGTAATAAAGGTTATTCCCTGGATAAAAAGGGAACAATCGGAAAAATAAGCGCTCCTGGGATTAAGCAAGTAAAAACATGGTGCAGAGTGAGGCGGGGGCCATAATTTCTCTGTACTGTTATTGGCTGATTAATTTAGAAGAATTAATATAATGTAATCCTGAGAGTCGTTCACAAAGTTCAACTTCATTTCTAAAACAAAACAAAAAAAACAAAACAAAAATAATGCAGGTGTTAAATCTCTTTTTTTTTCTAAGACTGCACCGAATTTCGAACATTTTAGGAAAACAAACTGATCCAAAGATTAGATAATCTTTGAATTATCAGGGAGGCTGAATTCAGGAGAAGATCTGGTTAGAAGAATAATAAGAGAGCCAGTGAGTTTATTTAATATTGCTTACTGTACCTTTGTGCTTAATAAAGATAACTTAAGCTGCTCATGTTCAAAATTATGCATTAAAATAACTTTTGACTATTTTTGTAAGTGACTTTAATTTGACTTTTGTATAAATGCTGTAAAGCTAAAGTGTCTCATGTTTACACTATTTTATGTTGGAAGCAAAACAAACTTTTGCCTGTAGAACAATATCCAGGTCATGTGTAAGCCCTAGTAATTAATCAGTAAAATTAAAAATGTCTGTTTATTTTCGATTCAAAAACAAAGAAAATACCAATCAACTTTCAATTTTTTGTCTTTTGCTTGTCAATTGAAAATGGAAAGAAGGAATGATACACAGACTGAGACTGTGTATCATTCCTCATTAACAAAGGTGTTAACATTTGCAAACACCTTCCTTTCATTAAGGAAAAATGCCTAAGACTCATTTTTTTGAATCTACAATAAATTTGTCTCTTTAAAATATTTCAAGTTCAAATTATTTTTGCACAGGCAAAACTAAAAGAATTCACTGCTTTTCATATTTTAAATTTTATTTCCAAATATATTGCCCTGAGTACTTCCAACTTGGCAATTTTATCCAGACAACACTGAGTATATGATAAAAATAAGGACCCTTCCTAAGATAATGTCCTGGATATTGATTTGAAACTGAAAAACTCACCACAAATATGCCTCCAGCTCCAGCTCGTGCAGCAGATTGATGCAAACCTCTGACCTGCCTGGCCTGTAACACAGAGGAAGACAGGCAAAATATAAATAATAAAAAAATAACCTAACCTACAAAAATATGTATGCTTTGCTAGCAGGATTACTTACAATCCCATTTACTGTCAAGTCTCATTTTAAACTGATAATTTGGAAAATAAAACCCCCCAGTAAATATAAAGCACTACAAACACAGAACCACTATTTGCAAAAACTTACTTTTATATATTTGGCTCAAATGTTTAGTTTTTTTTGTTTGTTTGTTTTTGTTTTTTCAAAATGGAGTTTGCACACAAGTCCTGTTTCTATACAAAACTATATGATGAGTTAGGCACATGCAAACTGCAGAGAATAAAACGATACGCTGATCATGTAAAAAAATGTCACCATTTAAAGTTAGATTGTAAAAGAAATTCTAAAAATGAAGCATTATTCTGCAAGAACCTTAACCATCATAGCACATAAACAAGAATAGCAGAAGTCACTCACTGAACCACTGGTAACATTTTAAATTATATATTATTTACTTAAATTATTATATTAGCGACGTTTCACATGGTAGCATAAACCAATATTTAATATTTAAATACGGATGGTACGGTTCAAATACTTATATAGTCATATTTATTTGCTTTACTTAATCGCCGTACAGTTGTGTAAATCAACACCAAAAACTCTCCTGTTCAGCTGTAAATCCGAAGTAAATCACACAAATCATTAACGTATCGAATTTGTCTGCAAAGATGTACGTTTGGAGTAGATATACCTTTATGCAGTCTTGTTTGTCAAGCTTTCAAATTATAAATATCTGATAGTTTGATGCTAAGCTACCTGCTACTGTCACTGTTATCAAACGCTGCTTAGCCTAGCCTAGCGTAGCCTAGCATAGCTGTCCGGGCTACATGCCCTTGCGAAGAGTCACAGCACTTTCTCTCCAATCTGCCGAGCAAACAGTTTCTGATTGAGATAGTTAACATTTGCAAAAAAACCCAAACTTACTGCCTGCGAAACAGCAGATCGAACTGCAGAAGATAAAAACATCCTGAAGCTTCGAGTTCGTGTTAGCAGCAGAAGGACGGGACAGCGGCGGCGGACATCTACACCGGCGCTCGATTAGTACGATCTGACGTCACATGCTGCGTTTCTCAGTTTCTGTGTAACTAAATCAATCCCAGATTGATCGCTTGCTTTAAAACTTTATTTATAAAGTGCCTTGAAATAATTTTTTGTATGAATTGGCACTATATACATACACTTTTATAAAATTGAAGTATAATGAAATTGATTTAGCAGTAGGTATTGTGTTAAAATGTTATTACTACAGTTTAATACATAATTTATCCAATAGTTTTACTTTATGAAGCTTAATTTTGTCAACTTATTTACACAATCCCATGTAAGGTAATTGTAAATCATCTCAAGAGAATGTTAAAAACAGAAAATATGACATTTTATATCTAAAATGAACACATTGTAAACACTAAACCAGGGATGCCCAAAGTGCGGCCTGTGGGCCATTTCCAGCCCCTGGACTGATTGCCTGTGGCCCTTGACTTACATTTCAAGAATGACACAAATTTGCCCTCTGCCTCCTCAAATCTGCTTGGAATTATTTTATTAAACTTGGTTAAATACAATAAGTTTTTTCAAAGAATGAGCCACTGAAATCCTTATTTTATTGCTCAGAAACATTTTGTTCTATATTTTTCCAATTGACACCAAAAACAAAAAAAACAACAAATTCATTTATTTTAATAAGGCAAACCTGCAAAACCATATTGAAGTTTTACATCTATAATAATTTACACATCCATTTCCAACAACAAATCTGACTACCTTATTTGTATAACTAAAGCGTCACATGCTTAATTGCTCAATAGCTTATCACAGCGGCGTTCAAACCTTCTGCCTCCGGGGCCAAAACCCGCAAATTTAAACAACTTCGGGGCCAAAATATTAAGTACATTTAAAATGCAAACATTTAGGGGTTTTTTCCCTCTGTTTTTTTTTTTAGCTTTACTTGCTTGATAATAAACTTTTTTTTCTGAAATCTATGAATCCTTAAAGATTTTAAACTTAATCACTGCAACAACACTAAGTTTTACCAAATATTTTTGATATAGTTTGTGATCTAAATATTTTCATACACTTGAAATTATGCAAGCCTAACTCACAAGTAACTTTTCAAGAAAATATAAGACCTTGGTTTAAATCAATAATTCCTTAATATTGATTTTTTTTTTTAAAAGTACTTGTTCCATTGCCAGATTATTTCACTTACAGCAATACATTTTTCCCTTTTTATAAGTGACAAAATCTGCCAATGGAACTGGTACTTTTTCACCAATATTAAAGAATTATTGACTTAAAACAAGATCTTATATCTTGCTGAAAAGCTACGTGTAAGTTAGTACACTTGAAATAAGACAAAACTAATATATTTGCACTTGAAAGTAGACCAAAAATACTTGGTAAGATTTTGTGTTTATTGCAGTGAAGACAAACAAACTATTTCAAAAAGTTGTTTTTGGTTGGGACAATTATGTTTAGTTAGTGGGCTGATCAAAATCATTCCAAGAGCCACAAGTGGCCCCTGTGCCACAGTTTGGACCCCCCTGATACACCAGTAAACAGCTGCTGCTTCCTGTGTTTTTTCCTCATGAATGCGCATTACCGTCTCTCTGAAAACAAACATCAGCCTGAATCCACAACACGCAGCATACCACGCCTTTCTCCTCCTCCTCCTCTTTCTCCTCCGCCAGCCTTTGGCTTGGAAACATAATGTGATCAGCATGCCAGTGGAGGCCCATCCAACCAAAAAGTGGGAGTGCTCCATCCCGCGAGCCGATTGGCTGTCCTGACACTAAGCAGATTGAGGGAGCAGTCTGCAGATCTGGGATTAGAGGTGGGTCTTTATGCATGCTGAATTGTGTTGCTTCATTGCAGGAGGCCTTGTTCTCACTTCACCCTGCAGGATTCACCAGAAAAGACTCATCATTAAAAACTCGACTTGTCTGCCTCTGTGCCTCCAAAATGGTTGTTCCTGAATCTGAAGAATTGTACCACCCTCCTCCTGACCTACAAAGGGATGCACATGTGCCTGATTTCAGCTCCTATGTGGGAATGTACAAGAAGTCTCTGGAGAATCCAGAAGGTAGGTCAGACTCCCCACTTCTCTGAGCCTCTATATCCCAAACCGTTTCAGGCTGAGGATGATTTACCCCACTTAACAAACACTCAAGAACCAAATAATCTTAAATTGACCCTCAATAACACAACATGGAGATTAAAATATTAGTCTCTTAACTAGAGTACCCAAAAAATTGTACTCAAGTAAGATTAGCACTACTTCAAAATATTTTTACTAAAGTAAAAGTAAAAAGTAGCTGTCCAAAAAAAAAAAATTACTCAAAAGTAAAAAAGTATTTGGTAAAAAGTCTACTCAAGTACTGAGTAACTGATCAAATTATCAATCATTTCATATTTAAAAATTACACCATCAGATGGATCAAGTAGAAATTTTGGTATTGTAAGGACAAAAATGACAATAATTCATTTAAGTAAAATAAAAAAATTTCCAAATCAGTTTCTTTCAATAAAAAAACTTATGAAACTTTAACAAAAACTACAGGTGTGTGTCTGAGACTGGTGGATTTTTGTTTAAAAAATGTTTGTTTTTCATGTAGAGAACCCGGAAATTTTAGTCAAGAGTAGTGATACTTCATAATAAAATCACTTGACTACAAGTAGAAAGTACACCATATTAAAAATACTCCTAAAGGTACGGCATTTCAAAAAAGTTACTTAAGTAAATGTAATTGAGTAAATGTAACTAGTTACTACCCAACTCTGCTCTTAACTCTCTTATTGTTTGTTGTCTTTGTTCGTCCTAATGAGAAGTGCACTGTAAATGTGACTGGTCACAACAAAGCCATGAATAAATCGACTCTGGGTGTTTTGAGTTGTTTATAGATTCTGAAAATTTGGAGTCTAAACTTTCCAATTATGTCAAACACACGTAAATTAAAAAATAAATCTTGTTGTGGGCATTAATATTTTATTTGTAATTTGGAAGCACAATAAAAGAAAAATAAACTTTCGCTGCTTTGGCACAAACAAATATCTTCTGCACCATTAAATATAAAAATTATCCATCCATTTCTATCAACTGTATTTATTTGTTGATTAAATCTGTTTGATAGACACAACAATAACTTCTGACTAGTGATCAGAGCATTATTAGCAAGCGAAGTCGTAAAAAACAAAGAACAGTTCTTCTCACCAACTGAAGACACGTTAACGGCACAGAGCCGTTCAAAAGAATCGAATCGTTAGCTAAATTACACATCTATACTCCCAGAAGGTATAACTTAGCTTTCTCCGATCAATTAAGTTGTTTTCTCTTCAGTTTGTCTTCTGAGTGACCCGCTTTTTTAGCCACTTATCGATTATTATTTTAAAGACAATCCTCTGGTAAGCTAGCTGTGGCGTCGCACTTTGAGCTGACGTCACGGTAAAATAAACGGCCGTTTACGCGCAGTACCTCGACTACCACTAGGGGGTGCCCGCGGACTACCGCAGTTTGAAAAAGACTGCTGTATTTCAATGCATTTCACCCTAAAACGAGTCTTAAAATGTGAATTTATTTCAGCGTTCTGGAAGCAGGTTGCAGATGAGTTCTTCTGGAAGAAACCAGCCACCGGTCCAATGCTTCAGTACAACTTTGACGTGACAAAGGGCAACATATTCGTCAAATGCATGGAAGGAGCCAAAACCAACATGTGCTATAACGTCTTGGACAGACATGTGAGGGAGGGGAACCTCGGCGAAAAGGTCGCCTATTACTGGTAAGCAAAACATAATAATAAAAAAACCCACTAGGGTAAAAAATATAAAGGTACTAATTTGAGCTTTGTCAGATATTCCAGTCAAAACCAACTGCTGCCAACTACACTGGACAACTCCTTAGCAGCAGCAGGAATGTCGGCCACAGTTTCAGGGTTTTAACAGTTTTGGGTTTTCCATTATAGTTTATTTCATTGTCACTTTCTGTGTAATTTAATTAATTTTAATTAGTTTTTAGAATGTGCTTGCTTGTTTTTATTAGTTAAATATTGTTTATATTGACAGTAAATTATTGCGATCAACGATAATATTGATGTTTTGAGACTATTTTCAAGTAATATAATGGTAATAGTATAACAACACGGACACATTCTCAAAAATTAATAAATGTTAGATTCTAATTAATATTTAACACTGGAACTGGAAGACATTTTAATTATCAAAAATTAACAAAACAAGTAAAACAACAAACAAAATTAATTATAAAATGACTGTAAACAGCATTGTCCGTCAAATAAACAGCTAGGTGAGGCCAAACCACCAGACTGAAGACTTTTGCTATCCAGTTTTTGGTAGAAAGATAAAAAATAATAAATAATGCAAATAAAAATAATTAAATGTGTTTTGATGTATCATGTGATTAACTGAATTATTGCAACCGGAAACTATTGTTTAGTTTCAGTTTAGCGTTTATTAGCTATGTTGGTAGATTTAATTTTTTCATACTTTGGTTCATTTTTAGGCGCAGAAGTAAAAAAGTAAACGTTTTGTGATTAATCACACGTCGGGAACAAACACTCAACAGTATTTTTATTTTAAAAAAAACTATGCAATTATTGTTGGCAGCAATTATTATTGTTGCCAGAGTCAGCGTTAACCAACTGACTGGCGTTTTCTCCCAACTTTTGCTGCCGCCATTTTGCGGACTAGCGTAGCAGCCGCCAGCAGTAATTTGCCGACTTCTGACATAAACTGCTTGTGTGTGAAAAAGAGAAATAATATCATAAACATCTACAATTTCAGTAAGTTTTAGTTTTATAGTTCCAGTTAAAATTTTTGCCCATTAATTACAATTTTCATTTAAGTTAACAAAGTCGTTTCATCTTCAGTTTTTGTTATTTTGTTAGTTGTAGTTGCTTAGTTGTTCCACTTTACATTCTTTTCAGCTTTTTATGTACCTGCTGTACTTTCTATTGTTTCTGCAACAATACATGAAGGCAGATATTTGCTTTGTCAACTGCAGAAGCTTTGGCAAACAAGAAGCAGTTGCTCTACCAGATCAGCAGCATAGGGGTTCAGTGGAACATGACCACGCTGCAGATCATCCAAGCATTTTAATACTGTTTGCACCAAACAAAACAAAACCCACACATTATATGTGCTGGCTGCAAACGCTTTTCCTGCACAGTTTCCAGATACGTAGAACGGTCGATCTGCTAGCTTACAGTGACTGCTGCATGGTTTGTTTTGACCATCATCTAAACTGTTATGACTGAAGGTTGGATTTTGATGACAGAAAGTATTTAAATATCTGATTAAGGGTTTGATCAGACAAAACAAAACAACAAAGGGAAGTGCAGAAATGTGTAGGAAGACGTTTAGCTGAAAAATATTCCAGACATAAAGTATTTTGATTCTTTCATAGCTATTGTACCTTTAATCACATGAACAAAACACTTTATACGCAGATAAAAAGAAGTGAATTTAATTAATAAATAAATGAATTTACAACTCGTCTCTTGTATCAGGCTTTAAAGAGTGATATACAACTACAGCACTAGATGACTAGCTGTCTACTTGGCTATCTAACTAGCTAGATAGCTAAATAGATAGCATGCTAACTTGGTATCCACCTAAATTGCAATCTAATTATCTGTTTAGCTTGCTACATAGAGCCGTCTAACTATCTGTCAATTTAACACTGCAAATTAGCTAGCTTTCAAACTAGACATTAGCTTAGGTAGCTAGCTGTATGGTTAGCCAAGCTACATATAGACATCTATTGAAATGAGGAAAACGCTAATTACAGTACAGCTAGCTAGAGACTTTTTAACTTATTAATCATATTTATTAACATTTATAGTCTTAAACCAACTTACATTAAGCTACATCATTATGACAAAATTGCTATAATTTGTGTAATTTAATATCAATACCAAGCATAACTATATAGAGGAAGAAAATGAGACTGAAGCAGGACAACAAATGACAACATGGTGCCAAATTCACTACATTCACTCCCAAATTTGAGGTGTTTTTTCAGATGAAAGCAATTTTTAGTGCAAAGAGTATTTGAAGAAAGTTATGGAAGGGCATCAGTTGTTTAAGGATAAAAAGAATGGGTCAAATAAATAATGACATTATTTCCGTTATGTAACAGTAACACACTAACTGGGCTACTGAACATATTTAAATAACAGCTGCTTTTATTTTACTGTAAAGTCAGAAAGTTTGAGACATGTTACATCCCATCACCGATTCCTAATTTATTCCATCATATTTTCAGCCTGATTGTTTTTGCAGTGCTCTGTCCTACATTAGAGTTTTACTATGAATCTGTCTGCTGCCTTGCCAGGCATAATGACAAGTGATTTTGTAAATAGCTGTCCTGACAAACATCCAAGCCAAATATAGACTTGGTAACAACTGGACCTGATTGACTCCACTATGAACTCCACAGCTCTCACAATGCTGGACCGCACTGCGTCACCATTTTGGTAATTTACGTGTTTTATGTGCACTAATGCAGTTTCCTGACTAATAGATGCTGATTCTGTCCCTCTCTGGCTCAGTCAATATAATAAAACCTCTATGTTTTCAATGAGTATTCAGAGTAAATCTTACATTATTTTTGCCAGCACACAGGATCTTCAGAATGCTTCATGAATCAATACAGAAATAATCGTTTTGTTGTTTTTACAGGGAGGGGAACTCACCTGAACATCACACGACCATCACCTACGGCCAGATGCTGAGTCACGTCTGCCACTGTGCCAATGTGCTCAAGAGGATGGGTGAGAAAGTCACCTCAGCAAAATTCTGTACAATATACTGGATTTCTGACAGTAAATCAATGTAATGAAACTCACATATTGAATGTAACCTTAAAGTAACATTAAACTAACCTACATTTTTGTTGCTTTTACTCTGCTTCCCATTGCTATTTGCTAGCTAGAACACCAGTTAGGCATTAATTAGTTTATCTAAATAATGTAAGTGTCTTATGTCAGAGGCCTTTTCAGAATATAATATTTTTGAATTAAATTTGAATTTAACTAACAACGTAGATATGCTTCTAACTTTCTAGCTACCTAAGTAATGAGATAGCTAGCTAGCTAATTACAAAGCTTGTGAATCATTAGCTATATAGCTAGATATAACTATAATAAAGCTAATTACATTGAGTAATTAGCAATCTATCTATTTCATTACTTAAATAGTTAAGTACTTAGCTTGCTAGCTTTACACATGTAGTGATAATTTATATAACTAGGTAGCTATATAGCCAATAATATAGCTAACTAAACATAGAGCTAGGTAAATGCCATGCTAAATTGCTGGCTATCAACATTAGCAATAATTCATCCACATGTTAAAATAAATTGTATAGCGTAAAGAATGTAAATCTATCTAAGAACAGATAGCTATCTGGCTATCTACCTAGTTTGATATGTAGCTAGCTGTCTACCTAGCTTAATCTGTAGCTAGCTGCCTAGCTAACTTAATATGTAGTTAGGTGGATAGCTAGCTAAGCTACAGACCATCAACAGTAGCTATAAACTGTCTGAATATGTTATGTTATTATTAATTTTATAACGCAAAGAAATGAGACCAAAATAACTTTTTAAATTTTTTTCCACATTTAATGAGATAAACATGATGCACTACTAAACTGATAAATCTGTGAGGGGAATAATGTAAAAGGATTTAAAAAATAAATAAACAGATACTGTTTGCCATTTGATCCAATTCTGGCATTCAGTTTTCTTGGCGAGAAGTCGATCAGCAGCCCAGATCCCAACTATTTGTTCTCATATTAAGCTACAGTCATAATTCAGTCTTAGCTGAACTGTTCCTCTGACAGACTTTGTTTTTAAATTTAACCCTTAAAACTTAAATAATCATGTTTCTGTTTGCTTAACCAGGAGTGAGAAAGGGAGACAGAGTGTCCATCTACCTTCCCATGATCCCAGAGCTCGTCTACACCATGCTGGCCTGTGCCCGGATAGGAGCCGTCCACTCCGTGGTGGTGAGCATGGCCGCCTGCTCAGGCTGTTAAAGGAGCAAGAAAACATGGAAAATACACACAAACCTCCTCCTCTGGCTGGGTATATGCTGATTAAAAAGGCTATTTTAAGCGTCCATAGCTAGATTTTGTCCTAGAAGAGGACAAACCCGTAATTACCAGAGTGGAGGAGCAACAGACTTCAGTTGGGTGTAAAACTGCAGGGCGGTGAAAGTTTTCTATAGTTTCATATTGATTTATGGTGAAACTATAGTTTGGTGGTGAAACAAATGAGTTTGTTTTCATTTAGAAAACAAACTCAGACTCTGGTAAAGTTATGTTTCCTGTGCATGGCTGAAAACTATGAGAGAAGACCAGGGCCGCTGAAAAAAAGAAAGAAAAACAGATTTTAATCTCACAGTTCAGAGAATTTTGATTTAAAAATCAGAATTCTGGTTATGATCTCAGAAGTCTCAGAATTTTGACATTAAAGTAGAAATTCTGAAAGTAATTTAACTCTGATTTTAATTTCAAAATCATGACTCATTTCAGAAATCTGACATTAAGTTTGCCTGTCATGATAAATTTAGCTGAACAATAAATTTCCCCAAAACTTATTGCATTAAACAACAATATTGCTGTTTTTGAGACCATTTTTGAAGTAATACAATCATAATGTTGGAAAAATAACGTAAGAACACATTCTTAAAAATCAATAAACTTTAAATTATAATTAACACTAGAACTGGAAGATATTTTAAATATTTAAAATAAACAAACCAAATAAATTATGACGTTTCTGTAAACAAAATTATCCTTCAAAAAAAGGGCTAGTCGATAACAAAATAGCAGACTGAAGACTTTTGTTGTCTAATTTTGGTAGAAAAAGAAAAAAAGAAAAACAATAAATCATGCAAAATGATATAATAGAGCTTATTTTAGTTTACCATGTGATTAATTGATTTATTGCAACAGGCCTTGTTGCTCTATTGTTTAAATCAAATTAAAAATCAGTTTTTCTTCTTTAAAAATCACTTTTCCCTCCTTCCACGAGAATCCAAATATAAACTTTTGGTCTCGTTTTGTTTTCTAAAGACATTTCTGCTCCATTCCCACATGGTAAGTTGATGCTGTCCTCATTTATACAAACGACCATGTTGCAAGTTGCTGCTCTGCCCCCATTTCCAGAGAGAAACCCTCCGTTTCTGTCAGCGCAGACTGCCAGCAGTTATCAGCTGTTTTCTCTGTGAATGCAGAACTGACAACACCTGCACTCAGTAAATGGGTCAGACACGACTGGCTGCTTCCAGCTTGGGAAGCTATTTTAGTGATTTAACCTTCCCCGTCCAGGCGTAGGTTAGCGGCTGTGTTAAAAATAAACGCAGCCTCCAAGGTGAACTCTGCGTGACCAACAGAGGCCTGGTTCTGTTGCATTTTCTCCCAGGTTTGAGCCAATATGTATTTATTATTATTGTTCTGGTCGGGATTGTTACTGATCATTATGAATAATCATGAAAGATACTCAGGCGAGTCAACGCAGCGACATTCTGCTGAGTCCAGAGTCTGTCGTGACCTGAAGCGCTGCCATCCCCGCTGAAACTTTACACTCCATGAACTGTCAACCTTGGCCTGAGAACAAGATGGCAGCCGTCTAAAGGAGCAGCTGGCGGACGGACGGATGCGGTTACTCAGCTATAAATGGAAATAAGAGAATGTCATCTCTTTATTTATATAAATAAAGGCCTGTGGGTCAAACTTAGATCAAAAGTATTCGCAGGCCAGAAGAAGAAATAAAGAATAAAATAATCAAAAACAATAGTGATAACTATATTTATCTGTTTATAATAAACTAAAAATGTAATATTTTAAATAAGCAAATATGTTTTGTGGGAAAAGAGATGAATGTTAGTGGCATACTAAAAAAATAAATTAAATAATGAGAATAAACAGTAGAATAACATCTACTAGTATTATGAATATAAAGTAATACGCTTTATTAGGAGAATAAAGTCCTAATATTATGACTTTATTCTCATTTTATGACTTTAATCTCATAGTTTCACAACTTTACTTTTGTCAAATTTCGACTTTATTCTCCTAATATTATGACTTTATTCCTGTAATGTCATATAATTTTTAATTTTCTTAGTTTGGCTCTAATCCTCAGTCATATAAATCACTGTAGACAAAAAAACTTAAGCTATCAATTGACCAAATTTAGTCTATTCTCAGCAATAAGAACCAGATAAAACCAACAGCTTAAGGCAATAAAGTCTCAGATTTGTTTCATCCAGCAGATCTAGATGTCTGTAATTAGAGATAAAAATAAGATGTGTGCCGATTTCGTTAAAAACTTAACTTCTTTAGAGATGCAACTAACAATTAATGTAGTAATCGAGCATTCTATCGATTATTTTTTATGATTAATTGATTATCCTGATGATTAATTGATTATCCTGATGATTAATTGGTTAATCATATTTTTAAAAATCCACATTCTGCAGATTTTTTATTTAAACATTTAAATTTCTTATAAAATACTTGAAATACATCCAAAGATCCAAACAAACAAATCATTTGATTCCTTTTTTAAATAAGAAAATAAACATATTATTACCAAAAAGCCAATGATTCCTTTAGTGAATGCTTGACTTTTTGGTGTTTTGGTCTCAACTAGCTAATTTTGTTTACAGAGACTTCACAATTCAGTTTCTGTTGTATTGTTTATTTATTTTGGATATTTAAATGCCTTCCAGTTCCAGTGTAAATTGTTCATTAGAATTTAAAGTGTATTGATCTCTAACAATGTGTTCTTGCATTATAATTCTGCCATTAGCATTATATTAGTTGAAAATGGTTTCAAAACTACAATATCATAATTTAACGCAATGACTTCTGGGACAATTTATCGTCCAGTACAATTAGTTACCGTGACAGGTCTCTTGACGATTATTTCAAAAATAAATTATTCACGATTAATCGCGATTAATCATTTCAGAATCATTATTATTCTTTCAATTAGCCCATTTTTGAAGGACAGTTTTGTTTACAGACTTCATGATTCATTTGCTGTTGTTTATGCTGTATTGTTTATTTATTTTGGATATTTAAAATATCTTCCAGTTTAATTCTAATATTCATTAGAATTAAGGGTTTATTGATCTCTGCGTAGATGATTGCATTTTGATTATGCCATTAGCAATATAATTTGTTTGAAAATGGTTTCAAAACTACAATAACAGTTTACCCCAAAAACTTCTGGGGCATTTTTTTTTCCTAGTAAAATTTGTTATTGTGACTGACCTATTGACAGTTATTTCAAAAATCAATTAATCATGATTAATCGCGATAAATCATTCTAGTGTTCTTCTTCTTCTTCTGTTCAGTTTGCAGGATTCTCCTCAGAGTCTCTGTGTGAGAGAATAATGGACGCCCAGAGCAGCGTTCTGGTCACAGCAGGTACGGTACGCTACAGTCCTGCTGCAGCAACCCGCAGGCTGCAAAAACGACACTCATCTGTTCGGTTTCACACCTCATCATCTGCTGCACATCCCTCACCCACAGATGGTGTTTACAGAGGAGACAAACTGATCAACCTGAAGCAGATCTCCGACGAGGCGCTGGAGAAGAGCAGGGAGAAGTAGGTTTCCCAGTTCCCAGCAACCAGCCGTATTTACATAAGCCGCTGCCGGTAATGGGACGCAGAGTGCAGTCAGCTGCTATCAGAGTGGCTGCAAACAACAGACCGCCAGGGTTTTAGATTACCAGGTTGCCGGGCAACATGGAGCACTTAAATCCATCAGGAAAAGCCCGAGCTGCTTGTCTCCAATGGGAACGAGCGCCGGAGAGGGACGTGAGCGAAAAGGCAGAGCGAAAAGGCAGAGCATGCTGGGAAGGGTTATCAACCGAGGGACACAAAGAGTCATAGGTGCAGATGTGGGTTTGAGACAAAAGACTGGAACAAAACCTGAAGCAGATAAAAATACGACTGAGGCGAAATTTCAGGCCCTAATCAACTGTGTGTTGCATGTCGTGCATTTTATTTGTCAACATTACAGCTGCAACTACTGATTATTTTAGTTATCGATTAATCTGTCTTTTATTCTGACGATTAATCAATCGATCTGATGATTAATCAATTAATCGGATATAAAAATTTACATTCTGCAGATTTTTTATTTAAGCTTTTTTTATACATTAGAAATAAATTAAAATATTCAAATAAACAAATAATTTAATTCCATTATTAAAGAAAAACATTTTGTCTAAAAACAACTGAAACTTGCTCGACTTTACATCAGTGTTTTTTATGTTTTGTATTAAATTATTTATAATTGGAAAAATTATAAATCCAACTATAGTTGAAATTAAGAATAACATTAGAATAAAGTCAAAATTAGGACAATATATTACGAGAATAAAGCCGTAAAAATATCAGGATGGTCATAATATTTTGAGAATAAAATCATAACATTACTAGAATTAAGTTGTATAACAAAGTGGAAATGAAACAAGAATAAAGTAAATTTTTAGGATAATAAAGACGTAATGTGAATTTATTTTTGTATTATTTCCACTTTATTCTTGCCTGACTTTATTCTCATAACATTCTAATGTTATTGTTGTATTTTATATTATTTATATTTTCTTAGCGTGGCCCTAATAATCCGAGGTAGCCGGATTGTACATCAATAGGAGATTTTTTTAATTCTAATTTCTTACAAAAACTGAAGCAGGTTAAAACTACGCTGCTTCCAAAGCCCCAGCAAAAAGCTGAAATTCCTCATAAATGATCAGAGGCATCGTGGATATAAATGAAACTGAAATTATCTGACAAATCAAAATGAAACTGAATGTTAAAATCTTTGAAAGCAAAGCTGCTTGTTTGCTCACATCCTTTTTCTTTTCTGTAATTTTCCTCACAGAGGGTCGTCCAGCATCACCAAGTGCCTGGTTATAAAGCATGAAGGAGTCAGAGCTTCATGCAACAAACTACAGGTCTGCATGTTTCAGCTTCATCCTTTAAAACTGAGCCACAAGGAAACATTTAGCTGTGATAAAGTGAGCTTCTTCTCCGTGCACAACCCATGTGAAAAACATCGTTTAATCTCATTTTACATTTATTAGCGTGACATATTTGGCTCATAATAAGAAAAGAAAAAGAAAAAAATTACGAGTCATTATGAGAACAAATACAAATAAAGCTGCATGAGAATGAAGTTGAAATGATACAAGAATAAAGTCAATATTGCAGCTTTATTCTGGTAATATTTCAACTTCAAAATAAGACTTTATTCTCAGTACAATTTTATTCTTGTAATATTATGACAACTTTATGCTCGTACAACTTTATTCGTTGAATAAATTTTATGACTTTATTTTCATAAATGTTACTTTAGTCTCTTCATTGTATTTTATTTTTCTTAGAGTGGCCATGATATCCTGTCACACACATTAATTTCTACATCTACTCAAAACCATTAAATCTCCCAGAAAAACCTTTTAAGATTATTTCTAGCCATTTGTGGCTGCGTGTTGTGATGCCTAATCAATTCAAAACATTTCCAGTTAAAAAAACAAGAGCGCATTAAAGCATCAGAACCAGTTTATCGGCCATGTTTGTTCACACAAACAAGGAATTTGGCTTTAGACGTTTAAGCGCTCAAACATTTTGAAATAAATAAAAACTTCAGAGAAGGATAACGATATGGATGCAAGTTGATGAATTTAAATGTCGAGCAGGTTTGTGTTTTGTGAGTCCAGACTCCGTGGGACTCGGAGCGGGACGAGTGGTGGGACGAGGCGATGAGCGACTCCTCTGAGGACTGTGAGCCTGAATGGCTGGACGCCGAAGATCCGCTCTTCATCCTCTACACCAGCGGCTCCACTGGCAAACCTAAAGTAATGGATCTCGCCAAAGTATCTTTCCACAGTTTGTCAAACTAATGTCAGAGTTTAAATGGGAGCTATTACGCGAAAGCACGGCTTCTAGAAACGGCCCCAGCGCTTTAAAAAACAAACAATCCAGACACTTTTTGGCAATAAGTTCATCTTTTTGGTAACACTTTATTTGAAGGGGTGTGCATAAGACTGACATGACACTGTCATAAACATGACATAACACCTGTCATGAACATAAAGCAGTCTTTATGAATGCTTATGACAGTTGTCATGAAGAGTCATTCGGTAAATATTGACACTTTTAATGCAAAGTTGCTCTAAAAGTTGCATTAAAAGTCCATTAAAAATGCCAACGTTGCATGATTTAATGCAAAGTTGGCACTTTTAATGGACTTTTAATGCAACTTTTAGAGCAACTTTGCATTAAAAGTGTCAATATTTACCGAATGACTCTTCATGACAACTGTCATAAGCATTCATAAAGACTGCTTTATGTTCATGACAGGTGTTATGTCATGTTTATGACAGTGTCATGTCAGTCTTATGCACACCCCTTCAAATAAAGTGTTACCATCTTTTTTTGGCTGTTTCAAAAAGCTCAGGAATGTAACGTCACCTAGCAACCCCAGCAATGCCCAGCCCGTTACCTAGCAACCAGAGCTCCAGCACGTTTGTTCAGCTGGCTTTACCGCTGTCTGCGCTGAACAATGGCTGCTGGAAAAACAACGATTCTTGTTGGTTGTGCTCTACCGCTTCTCCAGGACGCTACAGAAAACCTTGATCTGCCTCTCGTTTCCAATTCAGACTACCTCTTTAATCACAACAGGGTGTCGTCCACACCGTCGCCGGGTATCTGCTCTACACCTTCCTCACCTTCAAGTGCGTTTTTGATTATCACCATGACGACGTGTACTGGTGCACGGCAGACATCGGCTGGATCACGGGTCACTCCTACATAACCTACGGCCCTCTTGCAAACGGCGCCACCAGCGTCCTCGTGAGTGAACGTCAGAGCTTCGCCCCGACGCCAGAGTTTCCGCTCCCTGCGGTCTAAATGTTGTCGTGTGATTCCAGTTTGAGGGAATCCCAGTCCACCCGCATGTGGGCCGGTTCTGGGAGGTCATAGAGAAGTACAAGGTGACCAAGTTTTACACGGCTCCCACCGCCATCCGCCTGCTGATGAAGTACGGACTGGAACCGCTGCAGAAGTGAGCCGTTTAACGCGCCTCTTTTTATGGAACAGATTCAAAATTTATTCACTAAATATTAAATTATAGTATTTTTTATTGTTGGTTTATTTATTTAACTTGATAATGTTAAAACTTTTTTTCTTCATTTTTTGGTTATTTTCTAACCTTGTGATAATAATCGGATCATAATCTTGGTTTTCTCTGCTCTGAATACAAACCACTTGTTAAGAGTTTTATTTCATTTAAAAAGTATTTTTGATTTTTTTTATTGAATATAAAATTTCCATTTTCTGTTTATTATTAAATGACTTTTTCATCTTCATTAGTCTTATGCATTTATCTTTTTTTACTTCATAATACTGAAATTGTCTCATCTATTTTTTTTTAAACTTTTTTATCAGCTTTTTAACCATTTAAACATTTACCATTTCTGTTTTCTGCTAATTTCTTCATTTATTTCATAGTTCATTTTATTTTTGGTTTCTGTTGTTTTCTTTATTTTTTTGGATATTTGAAATGGCTTTCAGTTCCAGAGTTAAATGTTCATTAGAATTTAAGTTTTTTTTTTTGAGTGTGTTTTTTCATAATTACTAACATATTACGTACTTCAAATTGACCCTAAATCAACAATATTATCGTTTATCACAGTAACTTCTGGAACCATTTATCGGCCAGCAGCAGTTGTCATGGTGACAATATGAATATTACATATTGAGTAGATATAATCAATCAGTGTCAGTTTTTCAGGATTTTCTTTATGTTTCCAGGTACGACCTCTCCACCCTGAGGATTCTGGGTACTGTGGGCGAGCCGATCAATCCCGAGGCGTGGCAGTGGTACTACGAGACGGTCGGCCAGAGGCGATGCCCCGTGGTCGACACGTTCTGGCAGACGGAGACGGTGAGCGGATGCTGAATATTTTGGCGCCGTATTTTCATCCTCCGTTCAGTTTCCACTGTTCGTATTGATGCTTTTTACGGCACCTTTGGTGTTTGAACGGTTAAATTAAGATTCACCTGGATTCCCACTACTTGATGTCATGACGTCAGCTGCGATTCGTTATGTTATGGTCGTTGTGTCGATGTGTCAGGGATGTTTTTGATTCTTCTGCAGGGAGGTCACGTCTTGACGCCTCTGCCTGCCGCCACGCCTCTGAAACCAGGATCAGCTGTAAGTGACACGACTTGCTCTGATAAGTAAAATCTAAATGTTTAAAAGAGACGGAATATTACGCCAATGTTCATGAACTGCTTTGAATTTTTCCACATTTCTGCAATATTATGAATCAAGTAAATTAACCAAACATTTTTAACATTTTTTCTGTAAGATATTTCTAAACCAAAAATTTTAAATATATTTACTTTATTTAACAAGTGCTTCCATTAGCTGTTGCTAGATCCGACATATGGCAGATATTTATGTTTTCAGAACAGTTTCAGTTCAGGTTTTCATTGTTTAACGTTTTTCTCAAGGCAGCACTGGGAAGCTCTGGTTGTTCAGATCAAAATCTGGATGTTTTAGGAGCTAAAAGCAACTTTAGATCTTCAGCTCTCATCCGTCTTAATTCACAATGAAGGTCTAATTAAAGAATAAATGAGGATTCTTCATATAATCAAGAAAATTACAGACAATTCTAAGCGTCTTGTTAATGAGAATGTTAAATAGCAGTGTCTTCAGTCAGAGGCTTCTTCTGATACGCTGTAATACAGACTGCTACAGGAGATCCTTCAACTCTTGAACCCTTTCAGGCCCCACATCCACTGGATCAGACGTGATGTATTTCTGGGTTTAAACCAATAAAAAATAATAGGGATTTTGTCATTTCAATGATTCTTGTTACTGATTAGTTTCTTATTAACCAATAAAATTGAATTTTTAAATTTTAACTTGATATGAATGAGCTTCAGGCATATCACTTGCTCCAAAGCGTCATTTTTACATCAAAATTATAAATTTGAATTCATGGAGCCTAGTAAAATTGGCTACCATGGTAGTATTTGAATTTATTTTGAAAATATTTTCAATCATTAAATTGTAGGTTATTTGTCAGCATTGAATATCCAATTCCAATTGGTTTATTCACCACAGCTTAATAATTTAGTTTTCCCATGTAAAGAAGAAAGTATCTAATATTTTACAGCTTGTAATCTCATGGTATTTCTTTTTTATGAGTATAAACTGTCAGACTTTCTTAAACTACTTGATTTTTTTTCCCATTTAGTTCAATGCTGTAGGGGAGTAAAAATTAGTTGGATAAAATATTTTTTGCTGTAGATGAAATTCAGGTTAAAGAAACCTGCATAACAAGAGTCGCATTTAATTTCCATTTGGGATTAATAAAGTATTTTTGAGTTGAATTTAACTTAAAGGGGGACTGCTGAATGAAAGAACTGAGTTGTCTTATTTCATATTTCAGACGTTTCCTTTTTTCGGAGTAGAGCCGACCATTTTGAACGAACATGGAGAAGAAGTGGAAGGCGAGGCTGAAGGTTATTTGGTAAGCTTCCCAGCAGAACCAAACCATTCTGGCTCTCAAATCTGACTTTTAAGAAAGGCTTTCATTTCCGAATTTAAAGCTAAAATCTTATTAAAGTGTGAATTTAAATGTTGTGCATGAGTAAACGCCTCTCTCTTCCTGTTGCAGGTTTTCAGGAAGCCCTGGCCGGGAATAATGCGCACAGTTTATGAAAACCACGAACGCTTCGAAAACACTTACTTCAAGAAATTCCCTGGCTTTTATGTGACTGGTGACGGTGAGTCGTCAAAATAAAATGTTCCCGTCAACCGACTACACATCTCCGTTTCTCACAAGGTCACGGATGTTTGGTTTTTAAAGAGGTGATGCAGCTTGTCTTCTCCTCTTCAGGCGCCAGGCGGGATAAGGACGGATACTTCTGGATCACAGGGAGGATAGACGACATGTTGAACGTGTCGGGTAGGTTTCAGAAAGTCACACCTTTCCTCCTGTCGACCTTGTGCTCAGTCTGACTTTGGCTACACTCACAGAAGACAAATGTGAATTCAAGCTTTTCAACAACAACAAAATAATCTGATTTGTGAAACTTTCATATGCGTCTCTAAATCAGATAAGTATCTGCAGTCTGAACAGTTATGTCGCATTTCATCCAACCTTCATGTCATTGTCGTGAGACATGCATCATAATTCGGCACCAGAAGAAGCCAGACGCACTAAATACGGAGGTAAACAATGGCTGAAGCAAACAGAGTTGACATCCTTAGCTAGCAAATGCAAACCATATCAGACATTTTCACAGCAGTCTGAGCAGCCCCATCCCAATCTTTTCACTCCAAAAAGTCCAATCTGTGCCACTTCCATACGTCGGATTAAATCCGATAAATATTGGGAATGCACCGATACAGATGTCTCAGGATTAGAATCAGCCAATATCCATCCAATAGAGAAAAACAGCCTGAATTAACTTTAAATATTTCTTTTTTTGTGCTTAAATATTGTTTAGTTAATGAAATCAAAGTGTTTTTATCCATTTACCACCAAATTGCATTAGTCAACCATTCCAGTTTTACTGTGATTGTGGAAATTCATGCAAAATCAACAAATGGTCATTTTTATGCATAATTTTAAGTTTATTTAAAATTTTCCAAAAAATAGTCAAAAATATTGCTTTGAAGTGATGCCAACTCCCGTCTGTAAGTAGCAGTATATTCTACACAAGTCATGGTCTGCGATCGAGTATTTGCAAGTAATTAAGACACATTTACCATCATGGACAAGTTCAAATGTTGTAAAATTCCTTGCAAATATTCCTAAATTAACAATCTATTGCTAAAAACTACAACAAAAAAAAGGCAAAATTCAGGAGAATTGATTGAAGTGAAAAACTTATGGTGCGTTCAGACAAAACACGTTTTGTCTGGTTTACATTCAAAGTCTATGTGGAGGCGCGTCGAAGGCCCGTTGTGGAGCGACTTGGAGCGTTTGGTGCGTCAAACAAATAGGCCAGCAGTGGAAAACAACAGCCGGCGCGATTTTGATAGATCTACAGACTTTGAATGTAAACCAGACGCGCCAAACGCGTTTGGTGTGAACGCACCTTCAGATATGTTTTCATTTTAAGAAGAACTTATCAAATGCAGAGACAGTTCTAAACATTTATCTGGTTTATCGATATATTCTGGCCCTTTGCGATCTTAACGTGGCAGAAACTGAAAGCGAGTTCGATGCCCCTGCATTAACAGCTCCATCCATTATAACTTCGTTAACAGCTGTGTGACGTCACCGTTCTTCTTCAGCGCATGCGGGCGGGCCGCTCTAAAACCTGCTATCGTTCACACAGAAGTGGGATTGTGTGTTTTTGTGTCGTCCTCCAGGCCACCTCATGAGCACAGCGGAGGTGGAGGCGGCGCTGACGCTGCACTCGGCCGTGTCAGAGGCCGCCGTGGTGAGCCGACCTCACCAGGTGAAGGGAGAGTGCCTCTACTGCTTCGTCACCCTCAAAGACAGCCGGGAGTTCGACAAGAAGATGGTGGCGGAGCTGAAGATGCTGGGTGAGGCTCAAACCCAAACATGGGGACATTGGTGGGAGAATATAGTTTCATGCTCAAATTGAAGAAAATTACTAAAAAAATATTTTAATCATATTGATTTTACTGCTGCCTGTTAATTACTGTATTAATTACTCTCTTCAATAAACCTTTAAATCAGTTTTTCTCAAACTTTTTCAAACTCAGGACCACTTACCCCATTTAACAAACACTCACTGGCCACCTAACTAGAAACTGCCCACGCAATAACACAACATCTTTATATATACAACCTGAAATGAAAGCATTAGTTGCTCAACTCACTGTTTTTGTTCCTCCTGAAGGTGGCGCTGTTTTTTAAATGTGAGGGGCCACAGTAAAACTATGAACAAGTCGACTTGGGACGTTTTGAGTTATTTACAGATTCTGAAAGTTTCTAGTGATGGAAAACACATGGAAATCAAAAAAAGTTCTTCACTACAAGTGTTGTGAGCGCTAGTGATGTTTCAGGGCTATTTGTAGCTTGGAAGCATAATAAAAGAAAAATAGATTTGAGTTGCTTTGGCAAAAATAAACATTTTCTTTCAGTCAGTCAACATGAATAGTTTTATTTTAGGTGTTAAGATGCAGTTAGTCAGCGTGGGGCGCAGCACTGTTCACACATCGTCATGTCGCATTCAACACACTCCCCAGACCTAGATCTGCATTCCTGTGGCTTGCTGTGTATCGTAATAATATTCAGAAACAAAAGTTCTGCAATTCACCCTGAGAAACTTTCCACCAGTGTCTTCAGGTTTTCCTTTTAGTGAACCGGCCTTAAGCCACTTATCCATTATTATTTTTAAACACAATCCTTTGGTAAGCTAGCTGAGCATCACACTTTGAGCTAACGTCATTGTAAATAAACGGTTGTTTATTTGCTGTCCTTCGTGACCCACCAGTGGCCCGCAGACCACAGTTTGAGAAATACTGCTTTAAAGATGTAAAATACAAAACACAATGTTCGAAATGTGATATTTGATGCACAATATACAACATGCAACAAGCTATATACCATGGATAATGTACAATAAATCAAGGACAACATGGAGTAAATGAGGTAAAATATGGAATATACAATATCTGCCAGATTACATACAATGCTATATATATGACTGACAATATGCAGCACACTATATGCGATATATAATACCCGATTCATGATATCTGATATTCAGTTAATACTACTGGATATATTTACATTACTGAGTTTTATAGCCAGCAAAACAGTGAGCACTGACTAAACGTACATCATATTTTAGATTTTATGAATCTAACCAAGATGTATCGTACAAATAAACACAGACTGGCGTTTATTGGACACTGATGTACAGGTAAAAATAATAAGGATTTGAGTTTTCTGTGTTTATTTTTAGGTTTTGATTTTGTGAGTCTCTGTGCTGTCCTGTCTTCCCCTTGATTGTTTCCAGCTGTGTCTCGTTCCCCTGATTACTTCCTGTGTATTTAAGTCCACCTGTTGTCTTTGTCTCTCGTGGGGTCCTTGTCTAACATCTGTCCCTTGTCATATGTCACGGTTGTTTGTCTGTCAGTCGTCACAGTAGTTCTGGGAAGTCTTGTAGCTCCGTACATCAGTTCTTTAGTTCAGCTGCTACCGGCGCCAAGCCTTGCTGTCCGCTCTGCCCGTTCTTTGGACTGTTCAGAGCTAAATTCTCTTCATTAAAACCATCTTTTCATCTACATCCTGGGTCTGCCTGCGTTCTGCCTCACCACCAACACCGCACTTCATGACAATAGCTTCTTTTAACTAGAATGTTCATTTTTAATGATCAATCCTCAAGATCAAATATGTATTAAAAAATATCCCATTTGTGTCCTTGTTGAAAGTTTGGTTCTGTCATAAATGATGCCTGAAAAGATTAAATAGTTAAAACTTTTTATACAATGCAAATTCAATCCAGTTTGCTTTTAATAACATATTTAAGTAATTAACACAATTAGCTCAATTATTATCACTTTAAACCTAAAAAAAACTATTAAACATCTAAAAAACAGATGTTTGTCTTTTCCATTAACTTAAACATACTTAAAAATTAAATCTTGTCCGATAAATCAGATTTTATTCTTTTACTTCTACTTAAAAAAGGAATAATTTAAAATTTATAGCATTTATCTAATTTAAATCAGAACACCGATATGTTTCTTTAATCATTTTTAAGGTTAAATTATATAAAAATATTCATGTTTTTGTAATAATATCTTCTAGAGTGTCCAGAATAAAAGGTTTGATTAATGAACTGATGTAGCTTCATAAACAAGTTTAAAATTTTAATTTTAAGTTCTTGTTAGGTATAAATACGAGCAAATAGTGCTTTTATGTATAAAACAATGAATAACTTACTATCAATAATGTCCTAAAACCGAAACAGAAATTATATTAAGTTATGTTAAAAAATAATTGTTAATTTCTCATCTTTTCTGCGTCCTCTTCTTAGTAAGAGAGAAAATCGGACCAATCGCCACACCAGACTTTATTCAGAACGCCCCAGCGCTGCCGAAGACGCGTTCAGGTAACGTCTGCTGCTTCCTCTTCCTCGACTGTTTTCCTATAAAACGCTCAACTCCTCCTCATCATCCTCCTCTTCTTCAGGAAAGATAATGAGGCGAATCCTCCGGCAGATCGCGCGCAACGAGAAGGACCTGGGTGACCTTTCCACGCTGGCCGACCCCAAGGTGGTGGAGGTGTTGTTCAGCCAGAGGAGCGAGGCCGCCGCCTGAGGAGGCGCTCAGACGTGTAGAAAATAACTTTTAAAGCCAAAGAAAATGTTTTTATTGTAGATTTTTGGGCCAAAATATTACAGATTTTATTGAAGTAATTTATTTTCCTGCTGACACTTTATGTATATTTCCACATTAATCCAGCCATAATAAAGCGTGTCATCCTTTTTTTGTTGTTGCACCTTTATTCTTAGTGGCTAAATGTCGCCCCCATGTGGCAGGAATCATCCTCTGCAGCTGCTGCCTGAAAACGCAGCTCTGCCTTTTCTTGCGCAAAAATGCAGAAAACTCTCCCACAGGCAGTTATTTCAGGGAAATTAATATATGAAAGGGCATCTTAAGGCAAGAGAGTGACATTATTTAGAAATTACAAACTTGAGATGATTTAAAACCGACAAAAAAGAGAAGAGAAAAAGATATTTGTCTCTGTTATGCTTTCAGGAACACAGGAGAAAAGGACGAGAAAACGGAGATGTTGCATCATTACCCCCAGCAGCCAGGCTGCTTGTAACCATGGCAACCGCCTCCTCCTCCTCACATCTTCATCCCTTCATCCCACCCTCCTCTCTTTCTTCATGCAGATGCTTGGTAACCCGGCATCTCTGATCCCGAAGCTGCCGGGTTTTTTTAGGGGAAAAATAAAAATAAAAATCTAGACGTATAAAAATAAAACAAAGTTCAAACATCAGATATTTATTTGAGCTGGAATTTAAATAACATTGAATTAATGAATAAATTAAGTAATTTAGTTGTACTCATTTAATTTAGATTAATAAAGTTTCTATCTATTTAAGTGGCAGCATAAATAAGAACAAAATAATTAAGAAAAAAGAGTTTATTACATTTTTCTTTGGGATCAATAAAGTGTATTTGAATTTGTGTTTGAATTTATACATAAGCTTAAAGGCAAATAAGAAATTGTAAGAAAACAAAAAATAATATTCTGTTCATTTTTAAAGTGTCTCACTTTAATTTTATCTATTTTTTTATTTCTAATTTAACTTTATTTTATATCTTCTTAAATAATCTATTTGAATTTTTCCCTGACATTTTTTTTTTCAACTTGTTCATTTTGTCTTGCACTGGATCTATTTGTCTGGTCCTTCTGGACTTATGTTTTCATTTTTTAATATTTTAAAAATATTTATACCTTTTATTCATATTTTTCAATTTAATTTTTTTAGCCATTTTTCTGTTTCTTTCTATTTAATTAATCTTGAGTGTATATTCACTTTTTTCTCTGATCTGTTCTCTTATTATTTATTGATTTATTAATGCAGGCCTAATTAGTTTATTAGCTTTGACTGTCATAAATACTTATTTACTTTGTAAAACTATATTTTTATAGCCACATCTGCAACAATAATACAAAAAAAACTTAAAGTATTCCTCCTGATTGTTAACATAATGGTGTCATATAGTCACCAAAGTAAAGCTTTAGCTTTGTTTTATAAAGTTGTTAAATATACATCAACTTGTACATTTAATGGTGCAGTATTATTCTGACCCATAATATTCCCCCAGATGTGTGACTTTATGGAAAATGAAAACATTTTTCTGTCTCTTTCTAATATTTTGGGTTTTGTAGATGTCATCTAAAATAAGTTACAATATTCAATAATTTAGTTGCTTCGTTGCAGAAATCTTAAGGATTTCTTTAGACCTGGAGGTTAATAGCGACGCTTCGCTTTCATGTTCCTTACAAATTCAACTTTTTCTTAGCTAATTATTTGTGGCTTCACACTGATTTTAAAAAAAAAGACTCCAAACTGCTTTGTTGCTTCCCTGAAGGATCGTCTCTGTACGCGTGAGCATTTGGGCTGCTGGGCGATGGAGCAGGCGGTGAATGAATGTGCAGCGCTGGATTTGTGCCAGAGCCGTCCGAGGCAAACTCCACAAACAAAAACAAAAGGAGGCACTTAATGAAGGTCCTCACTTTGTTTTCAATCATGAAAGGCAAAGACAGATGGTGCAACCGAACTCACAGCTCTGCTGGGCATTTCATATGTGATCGTTTGATGAAAAGATTAAAACTGCAGCAGAAAAATAAACGAACTTTCCTCCAAAACAAAGCAGTGTACACAAAAAGCATGATTAATTAATGTTCACTCAGAAAAATATGGAGCTAAATTGCAGCCACAAGTTTGCACAAAGTTTTATTTTAAAACTGAAAAGATTTTTTTAAAAGTTTGAACTTAAGCCCATCACAATAAGCAATAAATGAATTAACTGCGCAATAAATAATTTTCTTTTTCTCTATTTCTATGAAAAACTGGATGCCAAAAATCATCTTTGTTCTCATGTAGTCCTTTTTTTTAAAAAAAAAAGACACTTTTGTTTACACAGGCTTCACAATTCATTTTATTTGTTATTTCTGTTATGTTTATTTTAAATATTTAAAATAAACAAAACATATAAAAATATTATATTTTTTCAGTTTCTGTTTTTTTTCTTCAGTTTAAAAAATATTATGCAAACTTTATGGCCCCAACTTAGCTCCATAGATTTCCATTGCAAAGGTTCGCCACAGTGTGGAACTTATGGTAATGTCAAAAAAACACAGTTTCACATTACGGTGTGTTCATAATAATCACAATTAACCCAGGAGTGTAGCAAATGATAAAACATTACATTTTTAGCATCTGAAAGCTGCAAATTAACATTTCAGCTCAAACGTCAGACATCACACAGATCCTCTCAGAGAGCACAGGAACTTGGTGAACAAACTGTCAACTTTATACTAGTGCCTAATTTTACATTACAGTCCATAAACTAAGCCTGGGATCAAAAAATGTATTGAAGATGTCATTAGTAGAAACCAAAGGTTCTACTGAGACTCAGATCACTGGATTCAAAGTCCAGAGTGCGAACCATTACACCATAGAACCACCAAGTTCCATTTTAAGTAAAATAGTCTCAGTTTCAAAGATGCCTACATTGAAGTCGATTGGCAAATGAACCATCATGAAAGAGGAAGGCTCTTGTTGTCTCACTGCACCCCAAGAGATGCATAACCTACAAAATCTGTTTCTGTCTGGTTTCGAACTAGAAACCTTTTGCATATAAAGCAAACGTGATAACCACTACACTACAGAAACTCATGCTCTTTGCAGTGTTCATGGTTGATGATCCAAAATTAGTTAGAGACTAATGTCAACAATGGGCATGGAACAATGTCAAATACTTATACCATAGACAGTGATGTAAGAGTGAGATGTTTCATGTCTAAAACTGATGAATCAATTGGTGCTAAAATACATTTATCACATTAGTGGAGAGCACAGGATGTCTGAAATGTTTTCCAGGAAAACCGCCCTGCTACACGGGAAGAAATTAGATTATACAGCTGAGGAGAAAAACACCACCCCAGCCTCCATGTTGCTTTGTACAGAGGACTGGAAAGTAGCTGTGCTATAAATAAAACAAATGTTAAACTGAACTTTGACTTGAAAGCTACAGAAAATACTGACTTTTTCAGTGTTAATTTAAACAGGAAACAGTTTGTGTTTAAATTAGAGCTCAGAAACTAGAAGCTGCCTCCACTTGTTTATTTCTGGTCTAGGGAAAACAGCGTAAAGCGGCATAGAAGAGCTGAAAAACCTAAAAGACGCCATTTTGTTCTACTTTAAATTGAGTTCGGTGGTGAGTAATTTTTTAGCCAAATAATTAAACTTTAAGTTAAAAGTATTCTCCTACCTAAAGCTAGCAGCCTCTCTGCGGGTCTCAAGTTCTTCAATTTGACTCGCTGCCAGAGCCGGACATGCAGGTTGAGCTCTGATTGGTTACTCCCAAAAAGGGGCGGAGCTTGTCACTCCAAAGCCGACCAATTTAGAGGAGCGAGTGATATGATTGGCTGGTTTAAATTCCAATCTCTGAGCCCCCTTATCTGCCTAGCAACAAAAAAGGAAATTTTGATTGGGTGAAAACCGTTTGATTTCAAATAAGTAAGTTTATGCTTTTTTTATTATTATTATTTTATTTAATTAATTAATTAATTTATACAGAAATAATAAAACACTAAAAACAAATCTGATGTAAAGTTGAATTTCTTTTTGAAAATTTACACAAGTCAGATACTTTTGACTTTTGAACCCGAAAGATTTCAGATTACAAAATTGTAGAAATGAGCTGCAAACACATGAATGATGCAAACTCCAAATAGACAAGTAAAAATGCAAGAGAAAAATGCTACAAGTCAGAAAAGAATGCTGCAATTACAGAAAATAGAAGCAAAATCCTACAATCAACAAAATAACTTCAAATGAAAAATGCTACTGGTGAATTTGTGTTTGTTTTTTATGTTTTGGAGTTTGAATCATTAATGTGTTTGCAGTTCATATTTCCATTTGCTAGCGTTTTGCACCTATCAACCATTATGGAAACAACCAGTGTTGGTGGAAGTCATGCAGAAGTAGATCCAAACAGCTTTATGTTTGAATATAATAGATTATATCAACTGCAAAAACACAAATCAATCAGATTTGTGTAAACATGTATAAATCCAGCAGCTCAGTTTGTTAATTTTAACAATGAAACACAGATTCTCTCTTTCAGTTAATCTTTAGCAAATAGTTACCTAAAAAAAAAAAAATCTAACTTTTCCTGCATGCCATATCTATATGGTGTTTATTTTCTCTTTGCTGCGTCTGTTGGCGCTCTGGGTGTGACTTTTACATCTCTTGGGTCGCCTCCTTCCTGCTGCTGACATCCAACATTAAAGGAGCGGCCGGTCTCCAGATAGCAGCAGAGTGTCTCTGAGTGAGCAGAGGCTTTGCTGTAAATTATTCAGCAGTGGTGAGTTCCTCTCAGGGCAGAGGGAAGTAAAAGCAAAGCGTCCTCTTCTTCTTCTTCTTCTTCTCCCCTCTGCTGACCCACTCAGAGGCATCAGCGGCTCCCAGCCTGCAGCCGGGGCCACATTCATTATTCATTAAAGGTATTCTGGGCCCTCAGCTCGCTGCTTCATCCACTCCATCAATCCCTTTACCCATTTTCAGAAGCTCTCTGCTGTCTTAGTGCTAACAAGAAGCAAATATTTTTCACTTTCTAGCTGCGTTTCTTGACATTTGGGGAAACAAATTGCACAATAAAAACGCCAATTTAGATAAAAAGTTTTGGTGCTCGGATTTGGCGTTTTTTCAGTTGTATAAAAATTGGTTCATTCCTCAAAACTGCAATGTAAACACTTCTTTCGCATCACGAGTCACATGATCAACAACTGGATGTTACTACTGATGGAAACCACAAAGAAGAAGATGACAGGAAGTGGTAACAGGATGACATGTTTCATAGTGACATATCACCTAAATTAAGTTATTTACATGTGATTTTCATTTCTTATTTAATTGAAACACCACAAATGCGAAATTTTGTTTTTCCACATTAATGGAGTACCAATAAAGTTTTGTACACATTTGTAAAGGAAAGGCAGCTAAAGTCCAAAAATCACAAATTTGTAATTGCGGTGTTTTCATTAAAAAAGAAATGCAGTTAAAATCACCTGTAAATAAGTTTTTTAAGTAATTAAAAAAAACACGCAGCGGCATCCTCCAATTACTTCCTGTCTTCTTCTTCTTCTTTGTGGTTTCCACCAGTAGTAACATCTGATTGTTGATCAGGTGATGCAGAAAAAGTGTTTCCATTGCAGATTTGAAAAATAAACCACTTTCAATACGGTCAGAAAAAGCACCTAATCCTAACGCCAAAACTGTTTGTTGAAAAATGTGAGTCCTTTTTAAATAGGCATGTTTCAATTTAGCAAATTTATTTTTGTAATTTTAAATTGTGTAACTCTACAGTTAATGGAAACGTAGCTACTAAGTGCCAACAAGAAGCAGAAATGTTACACTCTGTAGCTTCATTTCATTTACAAATGTACGTAAAACTTTGTCAATATTCCACTAAAGATGGAAAAAACACCAATTTTAAATTATGGTGTTTCTATTGAATTTTTTTTTTTTTTTTCCAAAATAGTTGTTTCTATTACGCAAATTTAGGTAACACTTTATTTGAAGGGGGTTGAATAAGACTGTCATGACACTTTCATAAACATGACATAACACCTGTCATGAGCATGAATAAGCCTTCATGAATATTTATGACTGTTGTCATAAAGCGTCATTCGGTAAATTATGACACTTTTAATACAAAGTTGACATTATTCAAAATGTCTTTGTTATGACAACTTGACATTAACCAATAAATCATTACTGCTTAAACTTTACCTTTAATAACATAAAGTTACCTAATTTTTAAAGTGCAATCAGTAATACTTTTATAACAAATTTATATCAGTAATGATTTCTTGGTTAATGTCAAGTTGTCATAACAAAGACATTTTGAATAATGTCAACTTTGTATTAAAAGTGTCATAATTTACCGAATGACGCTTTATGACAACAGTCATAAATATTCATGAAGGCTTATTCATGTTCATGACAGGTGTTATGACATGTTTATGACAGTGTCATGTCAGTCTTATTCACCCCCCTTCAAATAAAGTGTTACCCAAATTTATTTTCATATTGTCAAATTGTGCAATTATATGGTGAATGGAAACGCAACTGCTGGTGTGATTTCATTCTGAGCTTCAGGTTAGAAACCCTAATCAAACTCTGGTTTTTCTTACTTTTCGTAAAGATAAATAAGATATTTGAGGAAGTTTTGAGATATAGATTTTAAGATTAGATAAGAATGCACAGCATAATTAAGTTAAGAATTTACAGTAATGGATTATAACAGTAAATTTAAATATTGCATAAAAGTGAAAATCACATAAAATCGTCACACATATAGTGATAATATATTCCAAGTCTTTGTTTCTTGTAATTTTGATGAGTATGACAGATAATAAAACCCAAATAATCCAGTATCTCCAGAATAAAATGATTCTCCTTTACAGATCCTCACAGTAATGTCTTCATATCACCATTATATAAATAACTAAGTGTATTTTTCTGGGGTTTATCTTGCGTGACATGCTGGGAAACATGACTAAGATGACACATGTATGACCGTAATAAAAGAGGATTTGACTTCTGGGGGGATGAAATCTTCTTATTTTCGTTTTCTGTGTCCGTCCCGCCTGACCCACTGTAATCCTGCGCGCTGCACTGTAATCTGGAGACACACTGATCACCCACACCCCCACACACACACACACGGTTCAGGATCAGCATGAATAGAAAACTAATTTAAATCACAGGGGATACAATCCACCATGAGTTTACACTTTTTCCGGGAACCGATAGGTGTCTTTTAGATTTCTAGATAATTTTTTTTTTTTTTTTACAGAAAATCATTTATTAATTTCTTCATCAAATGTGAACCTTCACCAACTTCAACCGCTTTTCTTCTGGTCACTTCAATACGTGCTTGTAGAACCACAAGTCCAGTCAAAACAACTTATTCCCCAAACCATGAATACAAGTATAAACTCTCGCTAAGTTGTAATGGTCATGTTCAAACATCCAACACTGCAAAAACACTAAATATTACCAAGTATTTTTTGTCTAATCTCTAGTGCAAATATCTTAGTGCATGTAACACAAGACAAAACTAACTTACAAGTAACTTTTCAGCATTAAGTCAATAATTCTTGAAAATGTATAAAAAGTATTAGTTTTACTGGCAGATTATTTCACTTATAACATGAGAAAAATGTCTTGTTAAAAGTGAAATAATCTGCAAATAGAACTAGAACTTTTTAAATCAATATTAAGGAGTTACTGACTTAAAACGAGCTCAATTTCTTGATTTAAAGTTAAAGTTACTTTTGTTTTATTTCAAGCGTATGACAACAATTGCACAAAACTCAACAATAATATTTGATAAGATTGTGTTTTTGCAGTGTTGTCCCAGTAATTATTGGATAAATTGTTATTTTGAAATAATTTTTCATATAATACACTATAAAAACACAAAGTCTTACCAAGTATTTTTTGTCTAATCTCTAGTGGAAATATCTTAGCACACTTAAAATAAGATAAAACTAACATACAAGTAGCTTTTTGGCACTTTTAAGTGAATAATTCTTGAAAATTGCTAATAAAAAAGACAGTACTAGTTCTGCTGGCAGATTATTTAATTTATAAAATGGGAAAAATATCTTTTTAGAAGTGAAGTAATCTAGCAGTGGGACTAGTACTTCTTAAAATGTATATTAAGGAATTACTTACTTAAAAAAGCTCCTAAATTTTGCTGAAAAGTTAATTCATGTTCTAAAAACAAAGGAAAAACTGGGGGCTCGTCCGGGATCATCCTGCAACTCATAATCGCATGAAACCAGAGGGGAACTTGTAAATACACATTCTTGTTTATTACCATTTAATATTTTCATAAGACTATAGATTGTTAGACATTTTTTTGACACAGACGTTCCATTTAAAACATTCATATTTTGTTTTCACAATCCGTTTTTCTTGTCAAAAGAAAAAAAAGTCCATATCCAACAGTAACAAAGACAGCCTAGAAGGTACAACAATTTACTTAAAAACTGGTATTTCATGTGACAACAAAATCAGCTCGAGATTTCCTTTGCGATGAGTTTTTCATCACGGCCGAGCCGAGTGACCACAAAAGACTAGAGCTCGGATGTACATGCACTAAAGTGCTAGTGTTCAAAAGGCATGCAAACTGGTTTTAAACTGGTTTTATTCTGCCTTCCAAATATGCATAAGTTTCTTCAGGTTCATCAAGTCAACAGAGACAAACATTCGTCTTAACGCAGAAATAAATAAGGACGGTAGCATCAGAAATGACATCATGGGTTTCCCCTGCAGGCCGGAAGAATATAGCAAAATTTGTTTTGTTTTTGTTTCTGTTTCTTGCGTTGAAAGAGAAAAGTGAACTCGAGAGGCAGGCAAAGTAAAAAAATCACGTTCAGATACATGAATGATGTAAAATAAAACAAAAACTGGTAACAGAAAAGAACAGTGCAATGTTCAGCTAGCCAGCAGTTTTCACCTGAAAAAAGGTAAAAACTGCAGCAAATACATTTAAATATGAGGGGTAACTTAAACATACAGGCACGTATCAATTAATTAGAATATCATGAAAAAGTTAATTTGTTTCACTGATTCAGCTCAAAAAGTTAAACTTACACAGATTTACTAAAACAGAGAATACTTCAAGCATTCATTTATATAAATGTTTATCATTATGGCTTTTAGCTAACAAAGAACCAAACTTTATTTTTTTAGAAATTAAGAGAATTACATAAAATCAATGAAAAACGGGATGAACAAAGAAAAGGTCATTGCTAAAGAAGCTTACTGTTCACAGAAATGTCCTCTAAATTAAAGTTGAGTGGAAGGAAAAACTGAATTCTAGAATTTGGCTGCTAATGGAGGCAAGACATTGAACTAGTTTTGTCAGTTCTGGATTCTGTAAACTTTTCTTCATGCTTTTTTTAATATACTTAGACTTACTTTAATGTCTTTTCACAAAGACACGATAATGAATTTGTCAACGAAATGTTGTTTGGCTACAAGAGTACACAGAAAAACTACTGAAAAACTACAAGCGTGACTGTAAATACAGACAGGAACAAAAAAGAGTTACTGGTGGAAGTTAAAAAAAAAAGATGTTTGGAGAATTATTTCCTTTTGTTTCTGATGGAGTTCAGCTGGAGTGACTTTTGGTTATATGTAACCTTGGCAACATGTTTTGTTTTTAAAACAAGGAGCAGCTAATTAGCATCTCACTAACTCAAATAACAGAAGGAGGAATTTAATCCATATCCTCCATCGATTATTAAGAGAAAGGATCACATCCCCTACTCCATCTTCTCTCTGCGAGACTTTATAGCCACAGAAATAAAAAAAAAAGGAGCAGCAAAAGCAAAGGAGGTGGATCAGCAGCAACTGACGATGTCATCCAGGACATGTTGCTCTGGAATATCGGATATTGAGCTGTTAGCATGTCGTGACACTTTCATACAGCAACAGTCTTCAGTCAGGGGTTTCATTAGATGTGTTGTTACACTGACTGCTATTGGATATCGGCACCAATATTGGTATCGACCAATATTATTTATTTTTAAATAAAACTGAGCTGATATGAACAACCTATATTTATTATTTTTCCAAATGTGTCCAAACGGAAGTGAAATATATATAATATTGGTAAATATCGGTTATGGCAGCAATATTAATATCAAATATAAATATCGGCCATTAATATTGATGCATCCATATTAAAAATCCTTTTTATGTGACTTTCAAATTTGCCAAAAAAACTGAATTAAGGGTTTTTATTATCTGTAAGCCACAACTTGAGTTTAGAGGGAAATTCACATTTCAGTACAAGCAAACACATTAAATATTTCACTCTGTGTAAAAATCGATTATTTTGAACTGAATTACTGCAGGAATTAAATTTTTTCTGTGATATTCTGATTCATTAAGACGCACCTGGACAGGCACCTCTGATGGAAATGGATTTACTGTACATCATGATATTACAGTACATTCCAGATTCTTCCAAAAAGTTCTGGTTCCTTTAGTGATCCGCTGGTGCTACGTATTAGATCCCCACCCCCGGCTCAGGCGCCACGTCTCTATGGGTCTCTCGTTGTGGGGGGACGATTCTGAGGTACTGGGTCGGTTTAAATGAAAGAAGAGGGGGGAGGGATAAGTCACGCCGGTTCCTCTCCCTCCAGGATGGGCTTCCTGTGTCCCATCGGCGGGAAGGTGAACCTCCTCTTCGTCCCCTCGCTCCACCTGGGTGAAGAGGAGGGGGAGCGCGCGGCCCAGCGTGACGGGGGTCGGCGGTTTGCCGGGCGGGCTGGCCGCAGGAAGCAGGAGTCCAAAGGCGGCGCCACCGGCGACCGAGGCAGGTCCTGCCAACGACAAGCAGCTGTCAGGAGGAGAAGAAGAAGAGCAACACGGCGTCTGCAGCTGAGCGACGAAGAGGAAGGTGAACACCAGAGCTGGTCGTAACTACTTACATCTACTTGAGTAATTTCTTTGAAAAAATTTACTTTTATTATGCTGAGCTTCTGTCTTTTACTTGAGTAATTTTATTATGAAGTATTTTTACTCGTATTTGAGTAAATTTTCTGGATTTTCTACCCACTGAATGAAAAACAAACATGTTTTAACCAAAAATTCACCAGACACAGACCTGCAGTTTTTATTAAAGTTTCATAAGTTTTTTTATTGAAAGAAACTGATTTGGAAACATTTTATTTTGCCCGATTGTGTTATTTTTTGTTACTATAAGAATGATAGTCATTTACGTCCTTAAAATATCAAAATTTCCACTTAACTTTATATTTTGGTTCGTCTGAGTGTGCGATATTTAATTATTAAATGATTTAAAATTTGATCAGTTACTCGGTACTTAAAGTTTTTTAAGTGTTTTAGTGAAAGAAACTGATTTGGAAACATTTATTTCACCTGATTTTGTTATTTTTGTTACCCATATCAATTATTGTCACTTTTGTGTTTAAAATACCAAAATTTCCATTCAACTTCATATTTTGGTCCATCTCATATTGTCATTTTTAAATATTAAAAGATTGATAATTTGATCAGTGAAAATATGCTGAAGTAGCAAAACTCTTACTTCAGTACAAATTTTGGGGGCCTTCTGCAAACTATCAACATAATAAAAGACTATGTAAAAATGTTTGCTGTATTTAACCAAATAAATTAATTTAAAGCAGATTTGAGCTTTTGAGTAAAAATCACTGGATAGCTGTGTAAAAAGTGAACATCCTGGTTATTTAAAGACAAATAATTGGTGATTTTGCCATAATTTTCTATTGTAAGATGATTTTACTTTGTAGAAAACCTCGATCTACGTCACTGTACCCACCTCTGGTGAACAGAAACTGAGGAACACAGATGAAAAATTTAGCACATCTGGATGTTTTAATGACGACTTCGAGCGTCACGGTGAGGAAAATGTAAGTAGTCGAGTTCAGTTAATGTAGAAGATGTTTAATGTAGCAGGAGGAGGATTAAAAATGTTCAGTCGAACGTAAAGGTTGGAAGAGTTTGATGCGTCTATTCCCTCCAAATGTCAGCAGAGAGAAACAGAGAAAAAGCACTTCCTCGGCTTAAAATAGGCAAAGAGGACGAGGAGAAAAATCTGAAAACGATTTCACTGCTTCAGAAACTTCAGAAACTTAAAGGGGAAGAATTGTGTGTTTTCAGGCTCATAATATTGTTTTACAGCAAAATCAGGTAACTATTTTACCTTCAGTTGTGATAAAAATGTTGTATATATCAAATGTGACTGGAATTTAACGCCTCTGTCTCTTTAAGAAACTCCGCCTAGGTCCTCCCAGGTGTTTCGCTTAACGGTTGCCATGGAGATTAAAGGATTTTTCAAACATGCATGAAAGAATCAACACAAAGCTCCAGGTACGTTTTTGATGAGGGAATAAAATTATAACATAACGTAAAGCTCAAAAAAGTTAATTTTACACAACACTGGCCCTTTAATTAAGCTCTCAGGTGTTAGGGTTTTTTGTCTTCTAAAATATTTCGGATCAACAAACTGTTTTCCAAATTCACTTGAACTAACCAAATGTATTTCTCACAGAAGGATTTCACTTGTTAAGCGACACGATCGACACAAAAACAAGTGACAGAAAATGTGATTCAAGCTGATGCAGAAATTCAGATGTTTGACGGGGGCTTGCAGGACTTTGCAAAGTTTTTATCGCAAATACATCAGATCACAAATTCAACATTTCAGCTTTTTGGAAAAACAGCCCAACAGACATTAGAACATTAATGACGGAAAAACACAAATCTTGAATTTCTGAATGCACACTAGCGCCTTCATTTCTTTCCATTTAATTAAATGTAAAGAAAAACTAAACACAAATCTCCTTTTAGATGATTTTATTATCTTTTGAGGTATTAAATCTGATTTCTAATCAGAAGCAAACTTTCTGATTAAATAAAAAATATTTAAAATCTAAATCTGCCATATTTACTTTAGATTCAAACTGTAAGTTAATTAAGCAGCTAAAAATATGTTTATTATTTTCTTTAACATGGTAGAAATGGTCTTTGTTCATTGGAAAACCCTTCATGTTTTTCAAAACAACTTATTGAAATAAAAAATTAACTGGGAAATAAATTCTAACATATCTGAATGTTTAAAGCACATAAATAATTCAATATAATTTCATGAAGCAACTGTCCAGGGACAATTGTCATAAATAAAATTAAAAATTTTCCGTCTTGGTCAAATTAAATTTAGGGTTTTTACATTTAAATTAAATTATTTAGATGTTTTTTTACAACACAAATATGTTAAATGTGTATAAAAGTATATTTTTTAAAAGGAAAATAAAAACGCCACCAGTCATATTCGTCTTTTGTCAAAGGAAACGATCGGATCAACCTGGAGGAAAAACAATCCCATAATGCACTGGAAAAGTGAAGGAAAACCATCACAAATGATGTCATGACATGTAGAAGTGAACCTGGTGGAAACAGCGTTAGTCTGATTTAAAAGCAGCTCAAATGGAAAAACATCCAACCTGCAAAATCTGCCAGACGTTTTTACTGGAGCAACTTTTAGATGAACGATCAAAACACACAAACCTGATGAGTTTTAGGAGCCCAACTGTGGTTTTGCATGATTATTAATCAATTTACAGTGATCTATACTTATTCAATAATACTTCCAGAATACACGTTTCTTATTTATATTTTATTTTTACGTATGAGAAATAAAGTGGAAACGGAAAAACAAAATTTAACAGAAATAAAGGCTTTCAAACATCCATGTGAGTGTAATTAATCTATATAATGTGTTTCACTTAGTGATAAAATTACTTCAATAATATTCTAATTCATTAAGTGGGTCTGTAGTTTGGGAACAAGCTTAAGCATTAGCTGCTAGCTTAACTAGATGTGCAATTCGGCAAATCGCTGTATTGATCAGATACTAAGTAAATACAGAGTCACCAATACTGATATCAATATGGATACTTTTTATTATTCAGGTTTTATAGATCATCAAATTTCTGACCGTCAGCTGTTTTTTGTGGATTTTCCTTTAAATTATTTTGTTACAACATATTAACATGATAAATAGACAAAAACAGAAAAACAAAAATGTGTAAATAAGTGCAAAAAAAATTACCAGTTGAGATCAAATAAAAACAAGATATTTTTTGAGGTGGCATTCAGAAAGTGTAATACAAAAAAAAATCAAGATGGATTCTGAAACTAAGGTATAATTTTTACCACATTAGTATCGATCAGATACTGATACCGACTTCAACATTATTACTATTTTGGATTGATTCGCACACCTCTCAGCTAAACCCGGTTCTAAAGGAAAAGTTGAATAAAAACTGATATATTCCCTTCAACATTTCATCTTCATAATTAACATCAACACATCAGTGATAAGGTCAAAGGTTAATAGTTTGTTTGTTGTTAGTGGTTTGTAGCACATGCACAACACACAAAGTGAGTAATAAAGTCATGATATAAGTTGTAATGTTAATGTTAAATCCACAAATGTCAACTTGCCAAAAACACCATTAATATGTGAATGAGAGCAGGGCCGGCCCAAGCATTTTTGGGGCCCAAAGCAGATCTCCACTTGGGGCCCCCATACAACAAAGCAGCAGATGTTTTATCATTCCTAAGCTACTCTAACATACCTGTTGTCATTAGCATCATTTTGTAACTATCTTACATCATACCAGTGCTATTATAGCACTGTTATGATTGCTATTGTAGCAATCTAAAATAAATAATTTGAATTTTGAAATGCAGAGTGGTATTTAAGTGTGCCATATTATTTAAATTATTTGAAAGTAACATCAGTAGATAAAAACTAAATTTACAGTAAACCAAATAAATTTTATATGTTATATTTCCCCAACAGCAGGAAGATATCAACCTATTATTTATGTAACAACCATAAAAATAATGTGAAAATCAGTTTTGATTGTATTATTCAGTGGCTGCTTTTCCATTGACCACATAACAGTGCAAGTTGTAATTACAAAAATGCATTTGCTAAAAGCAAATTCAAAAAAAGTTGTTTTTTGAAATTTGTGTGTTTCACAAAAGTGGGATGTTAAGACTTTTTTCACATCACACGAGTCACATGACCAACAACTGGATGACAAAGAAGACGACAGGAAGTGGTGGGAGGATGATGTCAGAGCATGTTTTATAATGACTTATCACAAGAACAAACTTATTCACTGGGAGGTTTTATTGCAATTTTTATATAGAAAAAAAATTTGCGAAATTGTGTTTTTCAATATTAGCAGAATATTGACAACGTCTTGTGCACATTTGTAATAAAACGCAGCTCCTGTTACTTTACACTCACATACATATATAAGAAAAAAAATAAGATATATAAAATTCTAGCTTGGTGCTAGGGTTAGCATCAAGCTAACCCTACCTCCCTGGTGGTTGGGAGACCAAAGCAGCTGCTTAGAGATGCGGTATGTAACTTTTATGAAAAAGCTTTTTTTTTTTACATATTTGTTAAAATTATCATTATGTTGTGACAGTATAATATAAAGACAAATAATCTGTGAAAAAAAAAATCTTGCTCATCTGCCACAACCAATCAGAGCCAGGAGGAGGGTCTTATCGCTGTCAATCACTCTTGTTTCCTCTCTGCTATTCTACAGCTGGTTCACTCCAACATAGCCTGTCACAAATGCAAAGGCTAGTTAGCATAGCTACCGATGACGGAGGATAAATGTTTTTTCTGTAACAGTAAGTTGTTTTTCCACCATTGGTACATGAGTTTGATTGACAGCACTAAGACCCGCCTCCTGGATCTAATTGGTTGATTTTTGCAGACCACAATAGTAGCGCCAGGAAGACATTTATTTTTTCACAGATTATTTGTCTCACAATCAGAGGCGGGTAGTAACTAGCTACATCTACTCAATTATATTTACTTGAGTAACTTTTTTGAAAAAAATGTACTTTTATAAGTATTTTTACTACACTTCACTTTTTATGTTTACTTGAGTAATTTTATTATGAAGTATTTATACTTTTACTTGAGTAAAATTTCTAGATTTTCTACCCACTGAATGAAAAACAAACATGTTTTAACCAAAAATTCATCAGACAAACAAACACCTGCAGTTTTTATTAACATTTTTGGGAAACTGGTTTGGAAACATTTTATTTTGCCTGATTTCATTTTTTTGTTACTTTTTTGTTAATTATTGAAATTTTGTTGTTTTTTCCTGCCTATTTTTCTAAAAGTTACAAACTGTAGCTTTAACTTGTATATGCTTTGGGCCGGCTCTGAATGAGAAAAGAGGCTGTTTCACATTCTAAGTGCAGAAAGTGCGATTACGTTTCATCTGGATAAACTTTAATACTCTAACAAACAGAATGGGGTTGTAGTGGAATTTGTGCAACTGATATTTAATGGACAACAACATGCAAAACCAGCAGTCGGGTCCCACAGAGATAAACACAAAGCATGCATCACCACGAAGGAGTAGAACCAACATAGGCATGGCGCAAGGTGTTGACCGCGCTGACGGCTTCACGCACTGCTGACCTGTGAAGCATGCATTAATGAGGAGGGGGGATGTGGAGGAGGTGAAAGGTCCGTGAGCCTGGTGAACCCACCGCCACAGGCCAAGGGAGAAGAAGAAGAAGAGTAAGAGGAGGAAGAGGAACTTACATCATGGAGACAAGCAGAATTAGAGTCCCCAAGGAGTTGTTAGTATGACAGTGTGGTTCTGGATCAGCGGACAGGAAAGAGGAGGGACAGAGCGAGCCGAGAGAGGAGGAAGAGGAGGAAACGGGGGAGAGGAAGGGAAGATATAGAGCAGGAAATGTTATTTTATAAAACTGAGCAACGGAAAAGAAGGATTTGCAAATTGAAAGCAGACATAGGGTGGCGAGTTGCAGCCTCCAGATCATAGAGCAGTTAAACAAACCTGGAATGAAAAGCAGCAGAGGAAACAGCTAACTTCCATGTCAGCGAGTTTTGAGATTAAATAACAAAAATCCTGTAGTTTCCTTCCAATTAAGTGGATTTTTATTTATGGTTTTCAATGTAAAAATCTGAAAAGTGTGGTGCGCATTTGAATTTAGCCTCTTTTACTCGGATAACTTAAAATCAATTCTGATTACAAGACAGGCTGAAATAATTGGTTGTGATTAATCATCAACTAAATTAGTGATTGATTAATATTTAACTGGCATAAACATACTAAAAGGTAATTTGCTGGAAGAACAACACACTCAGAGCAGCATGTAAGCCAAAAATCTGAAAAAACAAACAAACAAGCAAACAAAAAAAAAAAAAACATCTTACAACCCTTAGTCTGTATATATGTTGCACCCAGAACTCCTCAAGTGGCAGTTTTGGCTTCATCTGGTTGAAACACTATAAAACATTCCAACGTCAATGTCAACTTATTTATAAATTGACCAAACATAATTGGTAAGATTTTGTGTTTTTGCAGTGTAGTTGTGATTAGCTTCGTTTATAAATTTTATTTCATAATCTTTTGGTTGAGGTGTTACCATTTTTTGGATAATTATTCCCTCTGGTTTTGGAGGGATTTTTGCTCCAACACTTTTTTACTTTCGGACAGTTGTTATGACGTGTAACCGTGGCAACAAGGTGTCGTTTTTACAACTGGGAGCATCTGATTAGCATCTCAAAAGCAGAAATACTACTGTATTATGACCCAAAAACACAACTTTAGCGTCTCTCTGTTCAGCTTTCTAGCCATACGGCCAGACAAAGATTTAAAATGAGGTGGCAAACGCAAATGAGGTGGATTAGCGATGCTACAGATGCTGTCATACAGGACATGTTGCTGTGAAATATCGTCTCTGCTACCTGGAAATTTAGCGGTTAGCGTAACAGTCATGAGACCATCATGTAGCAGCACTCTTTAGTCAGAGGCCTCTTCAGTTCCGCAGCAACAGTGACTGGTACTGGAGATCCATCACCGTAATACACAACAACTCTTTAAGAATACAACATTTAATTTCCTTACAGGATAAAGTATTTTTGTATTGAATTGACAAACATTATCAGTTTATATATCCGTATAGTGAATGCGGATATATTTTCTCTGAATGGCTGAAGCTCTGATTTCATCAAGCCACTCAAACCGCAACTGCTTAAGCATTCTGGTTAAGGATTTAATTGGACTTCAGTGATATTTGTAGGGCTGGGCGATGTGGTTCTCTTTCATATCAGATGTGATTTTTATCCCTTTTTTAATAAATAAAATTACAAACAGAAAATGTTTTCAAAAAGGGGCTTTATTTCTGAAATGCTTCAAAAGTTAACTGGATTTAATGTCACCAGCTCAGTAGCAGTTTTTTTTAATTCGAAATAGACTAAGTCATATCCACTGCTATTAGTAATAATTTGATGCTAACATGTTAGAAAACTAAGTACTTCCTTGTTTGTAAGATTTATACCAAAGTATAAATTTACAAGATGTGCAACATTCCTCATTTACACTTTTTGTTCTCATAAAATTTCCATTTTATTCTTCTAATATTACAGAATTATTCTTGTAATATTATGACTTTGTTCTTGTCAGTAAAAGAAAAAATAACTGTAGTTTGCTGGACGATATGATTGAAAAAAAATCACGATATAAGCATTTCATATAAGTCGATATCGATAAATGTATATACTGATAATTATTTATTCACTTTTTTAATATATATATATATATGAAATTCTGCCAAACTGGTGACATGCTCTTTCCTGTTTTATCCACAGTTTTCAATCTAAGCTGTTGTTTTTTTATTTTTCAGCAGTTAAGGCGGAACTTTAAACTGCTGCAGCTTAAGTTACTCACCAAGTTGTTGCTAGGTAACCACAGAATGAGTGAGTTGCTAGGTAACCAAGGAGTGAGAAAGTTAGTTAGCTGAAATTGAGCTGTTAAAATCTTTCCTCTGCCTACATCGAATGTTGTGAGGTTCTTGATCGGAGTTCAGAGAATATTCTATATATTAAACATTTGATCAGATGTATTATCTATTGATAATGATCATGTGTCCATTGCAATATATATATTGTTATTGATTTATGGTCCAGGTCTATCTGGCCCGAAAAAATTTTACCTGAATTCAACGTTCAAGTGAATAGAAGCTCTAAAACAAGATGGCCGCCCTGGGCATCACTCAGAATCCTAGAAACACAAGGAACTTATCTTCCAAAACTTAAATATTCAAATATCAAATAATCAATAAAATAACATTGAATTATCGCCCAGCTCTAAAAGATTGATTAATAATTTCACTCTTAAGCTGTAAGTCTATTGACGTCACAGCTCCAGTTATCAGCAAAGTGAAGCATATTTCAGTAAAAATCGGAGCTCAGAGGACAGACTACAAGCAGCAGGAATATACAGAGAAGAAGAAACTCCCAGCATGCAGCAGAGGAGAGAGGCTCAGTGTTTCTGAGGAGAGCTAAATGTTTTAACATTACCATCGCATCAGTCAGTGCTTTCAATCTGAGAGAAAAAAAAAATCAACATTTTAGTGCATGTTGTTATCTGGACTACGACTGAAAACTTGTTTGTCTTCAAAGGGAATCCGGGGCGATGATGTCAGTGCGTCATAAAACATGGCCGCCAGATAAATTGAATGATGAAGCGCTGAATCCAGGGCGTCTGTATATTTACCTCCATACATCCAGACTGTCCTCTGTCCGTCTCCGCCGTCCGGACGGCGTCCCTGCCGTGGCCGCCCTGTCCGCCTGCCTGCAGCCGCCGCTCCTCCCTGAAGCTCTGCTCCTGCAGCTTCTTATTCAGGATACGCGCCGCGTTTTCAGCCAGCGTGTATCCCGGTGGCGCGGACAGGTCCTGCCGGATGCTGACCACCTCTGGGTTCCTGTCGCCCTGAGTCTCCACGATCAGCTGCACCGGGCTGGGCGAGCGTCCCCTGGCGGTGGCGCCGTGAGCCGGGCTGGGCTCTGCGGTGACTGGCGGCGTCGGCCGGGAGCGGCTGGGGGATTTGTTGAACTTCTCAAAGACGACCGGCGTGTGGTCAATGATGTTGAAGAGGCTGGAGAGGCCGTCGTTGATGGTGGTGTGGACGGGGCTGTCCCGGGTGGTGGTGGAGCGCGCCCACGCCGACTCACTGTTGCCCTTCTGGGGGGTGGAGGGTGTGGCGGTAGGGCTGTCATGACAACAAGAACCAGTAATTATTGCGATAAATGATAATATTGTTGTTTTGAGACCATATTCAAATAATAGTTTGATCAGTTCTTCCTATTTTGATCTTCTGTTTTAGAGCCTCTTGTCACTTTAAATCCAAATAAGTTACTGCTGGCCACGCCGCCAAATCAACGTTTACATTCGCAAGTAAAATTGGCTGCAAACAGATGTGCAATTATGCAACCGTGCATCTTTGAAAAACAGAAGTGGAGCCTCCTGCACAACCAACAACAAAGTAGCAAGCGGTTTCTGGATGATAAGTCAGCAACAAAACACTTGTCTTTTCCAGGAGCCTTTGTACAGCACAGACAAAACCAGCTGACCAAATGTGCTGGAGTTGCACTTGGGTTGCTAGGTAACAGGCTAGGCTTTGGGGGTTGCTAGGTAACAGGCAGTGCCTTCTGATTTGGGACATTACATTCCAGAGATTTTTGAAACCTCTCATCTTCCAGGGACCAAAAAACTTTAATTTACTGCCATAAAGCAGCTGGGTGATTTCGTAAAATGCTTAGATTGTTTTTAGAAGCAGTAGAGACCCAAATGAAAGCGAAATGTGAATTTTGCATACATCCAGCTCATCTTCAATTATCATTAATTGCTTACGTGGCAGCACGGCTGTTATTTGTCGGCTCGTTCTTCCCGGACGTGGACGGCTTGCGCTGCAACTTCGGAGAGCCGTATTTGGGCGAGCAGCACGGTCGCTCGAACTTGCTTTGCACCACCGGCGAGTACTGCACCTTCCTCGTGCCGCGAGACGGAGACGAGATGGGCGTGCCGCCACCTTTCGGTGTGAGGCAGCGGTGGGGGCTGCTGGTCAGGTTCCGCAGCAGGTCCGTCTGCAGGCCGACGCTGATGGTCTGGGTCGTCTGGGTTCCTCGCGTTGTGAAGCCGTTGGTCTGGCAGGCGGTGTCGCGCACCGCCAGCCCTGGCGGGGAGCGGATGGCGTTGCGGACGGAGATGGCCACCTCCTTCATGTCGTCGCTCAGGTTTTTCTGAAGCTGCAGCTCCAGAGAGGAGGCGAAACCCACAGTGGAGCAGATGGGGGACGTGCTGGGAGACGTCCGGAGTCCGCCGCCCTCCAGGAGACACGGCCACCGCGGACCGCTGAACACCTCGTCTGATCCTCCGGCCTCTCCGCCCAGCCGCGGTTTGCTACCCTTTAGTGCTGAAACAATTAATCAGATTAGTAGAGACAAATCGATTGTTGAAATAATCAGCAGATAATTTTGTCATCAATTAATCATGAGTGTGCAGGAGTTAATTTATTTTGTTTAGTCAACACGTTGTTTCTCCAGACATTTATTGGTGTGCTCAGTTCTGTTACGCTGCTCTTGGCAGTTGGTGGTTACCATAGCAACCGGTAACTGGCAGCTCCTCCCCCTTTTTTCTGTTGCCGTCGGTAACTGAGGCATGTATTAGGATCAGCTCAGTGTTTTGTTTATAATTATATCTCCCAGTTCAACTAGTACTTTTTTAAAATCAACACTAAGAAGTTATTTTCGTAAAACAAGCTCCTGTGTCTCGCTGAAAAGTTACTTGTAAGTCAGTTTTGTTTTATTTCCAGTGTATTAAGATATTTGAACTAGATAAAAACACTTGGTGACATTTTGTGCTTTACAGTGTCATCCCAGTAATTATAGCGATAAACAATAATATTATTGTTTTGAAACCATTATCAAAAGATGCACTGCAAAAACAAAATGTTATTGAGTATTTTTGGTTTACTTTCTATTTAAAATATCTTATTATCTTGCTGTTTGTCTTTATTTCTGTTACTCCTGTCCAGTCCAGTTTAAATATTCCACATGTTGAACTAATAACAGACCATTTTATCTTATCTTAGTCACTGAAGTATACAGAGGCTTCTGTTGAAAGAACACACTCAGAGCAGTAATTAACCTAACCTCTTAAAAATATATATATAAATTATGAATTTAAAATAAAAAACAGCCTTAAGTGGCATAATTTTAATTTAACTCGGTTCAAATTCTGTAAAAAGAAAATCTCCTATCAAGTAGGGCCGAAATCAGATTAATCATGATGAATCAGCTGTTGAAATAATCTATTTTAATCGATTAATCGGTGCACCTCTAGTAAAAAATATTTCTATACTAGTTACATAGGTCAGAGTAATTGATAACTAAAACAATCATTAGTTGCAGCCTTTACCTTTGGAATAAAGCAGATCCTGGTCCTGGGTGGCGGTTTGGTCCGCTGCCCCTGCTCGGGTCGGACTGTGGAGGATGGGAACCCCGTAGTGCTCCACTCCGACCCCGGCCCCGGGGCCCCGGAGCGGGGACTTGTGGCAGTGCTCGGGGCTGCTCAGGGTGCTGGTGGTCAGGGTGGCGCTGGTGGTCAGAAACCAGGAGGCCGGTGGAAACGGGTCGGAGCCGGCCTCCCCCTCCAGAACCGACCGCGGGCCGGGGAAGCCCCAGCCCTTGTTGCTGAACTCCTCGATGTACTTGAGGTCGTCTGGAGAGAGCGGCGGCGTGACGTCGTCTCGGTCGGGGCCGCCGGGGCGTGACTTGTCGGGGAGGAACGGTGAGCTGTCCATCAGCCGCTGGAAGTCGCTCATGGAGCAAACAGACTTGGCTCTGAACATAAAACACATCAAAAACAGTAAATTAAACCATGAGCAAGTAATAAACCAACACAAATGGGTAGGAACTAGTTAAATTTACTTAATTACATTTACATGAGTAACTAATTTGAAAAAAATTTACTTTCAGTAGTAATTCTACTACGCTGTACTTTTCTATTTTAACGTTGTCTGTAATAATTTTGTAAACACCTGTGCCAGGGAAATAAATTTGTATCATTCTTGAACTGAGGCTAGGGGCCACACATGGCCAGTTGATGATCAGTTCAGGGGCCACAAATGTCCCCCCCAGGCCACACTTTGGACACCCCTGGGCTGTAGACTATTCAAAACATGATTTTGGGTAAACTCATTCAGACAATAAGATTTTAGTCTGCTCAGTTATGCCTATTTTGATCTCCTTTCATCTGCTTTAGGGTCTTTTGTCGCTTTAAATTCATGTAAGTTGCTTCTGGCCACGATCCCCAACTTAACATTTACACTCACGTAAAAATGGCTGCAAAGAGACTCGCAATTAAACAACACTACATCTTTGAAAAGCAGAAGCATTTTCTTAGAAATTGGTTTTAATCGCTTTTATTTATTCATTTTATTAATTATTTCTATTCATTATTATTCCTTGTTATGTTTTTTGCCCTTTGGGATCTAAAGATATAAAGGGCATTATAAATAAAATCTATTATTAATTATTATTATTATTATTATGACCAAAATGTTCTGGAACTCCACTTGGGTTGCTAGGTGTCGAGTGGAGTTCCGTTTGGGTTGCTAGGTAACGGGCTGGCTTCTCTTGGTTACAAGGTGAGATTTGTGACATTAGATTCCGAAGGCTTTTGAAACGGCTCGTTTTATAGACATGACAAAACATTTCATACATTCCTGAAAATACATGAACTTGTCTCCTTTCGATCCCCACTCAGGATGATAAGTAATCCTAACACATTTCATTCTTTCTTTCTTTCTTTCTTTCTTTCTTTCTTTCTTTTCTTGAAAACCAAATGAAACCTTCTTAATATTTCAAACTTGGCTGAATTATTTATAACCACAGCAGCGTGGATCTCTATCCTGCTTAAAAAGAAAAACCCAAATAAAAGCCACCAGGGACAAGCTGCGTGTCACTTTTAGTAAAAGCAAACAGAATCAACGCAAAGTGTCCCAAGGGGCCGTCGTGTACGAAGGAGTGAGAGAAATGCAGCAAAAGCCTGGAAACGACAACTAGTCAGGCTGAATGGGGTTTAACTCATACCTGAGGAGACTTCCACCTTCCCTCATCTCCTCTTCTTCTGGGTATCCAGGAGCGCCGTCACCCTCTGAAATCTCATTGAGAGCCTGAAACAACAGATGTAACTCTGTTTACACACAGCAGGGGAGGCAAACATCGGCCAGAATCCCAGAGCTGAAGCTATTCTGCGGCCATATTGTATTAGAAACTTAAACAAAAAAATTATGTTGTGATTTTTGTTATGCTCAGTAACAATTTAGACAAGCATTATGTTAATGAACAAAGTGGTTAGTTTTGTTATTTTAGTAAAATGCAGACAATTTCCTAACCCTTTGGATATTTTCTTTACTTTATTTGGTCTAGAAAATCTTTTCACAGCAACAAACCCTGCTTTTTATTACCAAATAACATGGAGAATTGATGTTAACTGAGCAGGCATAAAAGCTGGATTTTTGTTACTAAACAGTGGGTGGTCAAAGTGGAACTATAATTGTCTTAATAACAAATTTTGTTATTGTGACAGTAGTTATTGCGATAAAGATATTGTCGTTTTAATGTGTTAGATGTAACTTAATAAACTATGTTTATTAGCTTGGAAGACTAATAAACTTTGGTTTTGTAAAAAAAAACACACCACACTGCAACTGGAAAACATTTTAAATATCCAAAATAAAACACAACGTTCAAAAACATTAAATAAAATGGAAATGGAAAACAAACACAACTGAAATCATGAATAAAATTATTGATCCACAGTTATCTTCTTGAATCAAGACATACATGTAAAACCCAATCAATAAATTAATTCAATTTTAAAATATATATTAAAAAAACATTTATTTATGTATATATGTATTTATGCAAAACCCAGTAAAATTTTTAATTTATAAAATTTAAATATGTTTAAAAAACAAATAAATTTTTATACAAATTACAAAAATAATTTATGAAATAATAATTTAAATGTGATAATCTATTGGAACTGGAAATAAAAACAGAAACAACTTATTAAATATAGGGGTAAACATGCCGCATATTAATTTTAATTTCATATATTATATATATATATATATATATATGTATATATAGTGTATGTGCCCCACTACTGGCCACCTTTATGAACATCATCTTGTGAGGGATGGGGTAATATCTTTATGTAACTGTACGTTAGCTTCAGTTAACATGCTAACACGCTAACCTCGTTCATGCAGGGGAACCTCTTCTCGCTCTCCAGCCGGCAGGGCGGTGGGACCTCCAGGCCACTCAGGGGGTCCAGAGACAGAGCATCCAGGAACAGGTTCTCCGTCGGGCCCTTCAGCCTCACGGCAGCCCCCTTCTCTTCCAGCAACGCCTCAGAGTCTGAGTGGGAGCGCGTGGGGGGCGCAGGCACTGGAGTGGAGGAACAGGGGGACGGAGGAGCGTGAGGGGAGCGTGGGACGCTGCTCGGGCTTTCCTGAGGTGAAAACACTCCTCTGTGGGCTAAGCTGCCATCTTTGACGTCGGGGCCTTCGCCTCGTTTGCTGTTCAGTTCCCTTTGCATCTGAACGATTAATGGTAAACAAACACATCAAGACAACTCACCTTAGCCTCTCTGGATTCTCCATGAAGAAAAGTTTAAAGATGGAGAAGCACCGCCAGTTTTTGCTGGAATTAACTATTGATTGTGCTAATCGATTAATCTTTGATTATTCTGATGATATTGAATAAAAAAAGGTACAATCTGCATATTTTTCATTTCAACCTTTTATACACTATTAGAAATGCATTAAAAAACACAAATAAATAATTACATTCATTTTTAAAATTAGAAAAAAATGTGTGTTTTTTGAGTCGGTATATTAGAGTTAACGATTAATCGATTACTAAAGAAGTTGAAAAGTATTTCAATAATCGATTAATCATGATTATTCTGATTAATCACTTCAGTGCTAAGTTTATGCAAATGTTTCTCCTAGAAAAATTACCATGTTCCAAATCTATATAATCTGTTTGGCTCTTTAATTAAAAACAAAAAAAACAAACACTTGATTAATTGAGATTAATCCAATTAATCGTCCTCTTTCTTTGCCATGTGAATGTTGCACACTCTAATACTGCGATGGTGATGTATTTTGCGATGTATTGTGCAGCCCTACAGTGAGGCATCAGGTGGGCTTTGAAATCCTTTAAACCCTCAAGCTTAATCAATTTAAAATCTGGATTATTTATGACTGCATTAAAGAAATAAATTATGGCAATAATTTAAAACTTGCAATTTGAAATTTCCAGTTTGAAGTTTTATTTTGTTACATAAAAATGTTATATTATTAATAATAATATGTTCTGGTTTGTCATCTTTCAGTTTGTATTCGGATATTTACAGTTAAAACCCAAACACATGTTATGTGTGAAAGCTCTAATTAACATTTATTTCCCGTCATTTTTTCCACTGGCTGCCCTGTCGATTTTTATTATCTCTCTCCATGAAGCACATAAAACACGGCGCCACCTATAGCTGCTTTAAATTAACACCATGGGCTGTGGCCACATAAATACAACTATTGATGCTTTAAATGAATAGACTCCCATTTTTTTTTATTTATTGATGTAATAAGAGTCCCTCAGTTATCCTTTCGGTGAAGAAAGAAGAGCCAATTATTTGAGTATCTTTAGGCTACCTTTATTAGCACATTGCTGAATAATGTATCTGCCTTTACTGCTTCATATCTACATTCAGTGGTGCCTCAGCATCTTTTTGTAGCCGTGTTAAGAGAGCTGTGTTCCTCTTCCCTGCTTTATATGATAATAGTCTCACAGTGCTATCATGGTAATGATGCTCGATCTGCTGCTTTTTGCTTTGAGCAGCAGCCACAAAACGGAGAGCGAAGCATCCGGTGAAACGGAGGGAAAAAGTAAATCCATTATTCAGTGACACTCGGAAGCTGCTTTAACCACAGCAGGGATGATATTCAATCTGAGAGCTTTGTCTTTGCTTCTCCTTTCAGATTAATACAATCATTTGTGATCAGCTGAGAGAAAGTCAAAGACTTAAAGATTCGATTTAGTTTCATCCTTAAGACTTGAAAATATTTCTATATTTCATCATCTTCATTTTAAAAATCTCTCTGAGATGTTCTGATTAATATAAGGTCATAAGTTCAGAGTCCCTCAGACTTTTCATGTCAAATTATTTTTTTAATAATGAGGAGTAGGATGGATGAATGGATGAATGGATGGAAGGATGGATGGATGGATGGATGTATGGATGGAAGGATGGATGGATGTATGGATGGAAGGATGGATGGATGGATGGATGGAAGGATGGATGGATGGAAGGATGGATGGAAGGATGGATGGATGGATGTATGGATGGAAGGATGGATGAATGGATGGAAGGATGGATGGATGGATGGATGGATGGATAAATGACTGGATGGATGGATGGATGGATGGATGGTTGGATGGATAAACAGATGGATGGATGGAAGGATGGATGGATGGATGGATGGAAGGATGGATAAATGACTGGATGGATGGATGGATGGATGGATGGATGGATAAACAGACGGATGGATGGATAAACAGATGGATGGATGCATGGATGGATGAATAAACAGATGGATGGATGGATGGATGGATGGATAAACAGATGGATGGATGGAAGGATGGATGGAAGGATGGATGAATGGATGGAAGGATGGATGGATGGATAAACAGATGGATGGATGGAAGGATGGATGGATGGATGGAAGGATGGATGAATGGATGGAAGGATGGATGGATGGATAAATGACTGGATGGATGGATGGATGGATAAACAGATAGATGGATGGATGGATGGATTCATGGATGGATGGATAAACAGATGGATGGATGGAAGGATGGATGGATGGATGGAAGGATGGATGAATGGATGGAAGGATGGATGGATGGATGGATAAATGACTGGATGGATGGATGGATGGATGGATAAACAGATAGATGGATGGATGGATGGATGGATGGATTCATGGATGGATGGATAAACAGATGGATGGATGGATGGATA
>NW_006800095.1:215544-227223 GCF_000485575.1 Poecilia formosa | reverse complement strand
ATGGATGGATGGATAAACAGATGGATGGATGGATGGATAAACAGATGGATGGATGGATGGATAAACAGATGGATGGATGGATGGATAAACAGATGGATGGATGGATAAACAGATGGATGGATGGATGGATGGATGGATGGATGGATGGATGGATAAACAGATGGATGGATGGATGGATAAACAGATGGATGGATGGATAGATAAACAGATGGATGGATGGATAGATAAACAGATAGATGGATGGATAAACAGATGGATGGATGGATAAACAGATGGATGGATGGATGGATGGATGGATGGATGGATGGATGGATGGATGGATAGATAGATAGGTGGATGGATAAACAGATGGATGGATGGATGGATGGATGGATAAACAGATGGATGGATGGATAAACAGATGGATGGATGGATGGATGGATAAACAGATGGATGGATGGATGGATAAACAGATAGATGGATGCTGAGTGAATGTGGTTAGATCTTTAACCATTTTTATGTCTGAATAATCCCGTTGCCATGGCGCCTGGAGGATCTTCCTGAACTTACTGGACCAGCTGAACAGCATCTTTTACAGTAAGATCCAGAGTTCTCTCTTAAATTCTGGATGTTTCTCTCACTTAGTTAGACTTCGGTCCAGAACTGGGTCGGTCCCAGTCCCACTCACCCGGTCCATCTTCCGGCGGAGTTCCCTCATGCTGCCGTCCCACTCCTGGCGCTCCCGGTCGAAGCGGTCCTGGAGCTCCGCCCTCTCGCGGCTCCACCTCTTCTCTCCGTGCTGCAGCCTCCAGCGCAGGTCCAGAGACTCGCTGTGACTCTGGGCCAGCAGGCGCCGGTGCTCCTCGCGTTCCTTGGTCAGGGCCCACTCCGCCTCTCCTCCAGCAGCCTCCTCTTCGCCTCCCTGAGCTTCACCTCGCACCTTTTCACCTGCCTCCTCCTCCAGCTGCTCAGACCAAACACACAGACAACTGGGGTAAAGAAATATGACACCTGAGGCAGGAAGATGTTTGGCTAAAGACCTGAGAATGTTGCTGTTTTGTTCAGAGTGAAGACTAAAACTAGGACTGAAATGATTAATAGTGATTAATCGATAACTTAAATAATCGTCAAACAATTTAGTAGTTGATTAATCATTAACTGACTCAAAAAAAGGCAATTTTGCTGAAACAACATATTCTGAGCTGGAATTAAGCCAAAGCTATGCCATATGTTATATAAGGATTTTAGCTTAATCCGATTCAAATTCTGTAAAAAAAAACATAATAATAATAATCTAATTTTAACTATAACTGAATTGATTAATGGGACTAACTGGATTATTCATGATTAACCCATTATTGAAATAATCAACCAGTAATTGATTAATCAGTAATTGGAGAGTACAGACTCAAAAAAGGGAATTTGCTGAAAGAACAACATATTCAGAGCAGTCATTAAGTCAAAACTGTATAAAAAAAAACATACATACAGTTCGCATTAAAGATAAAAAAAATCTTTGACTTTAAATATGCTCACTCCAGAAGTCCTCAGGTGAGAATGTGGTATGTTGTTACATTTTATGCAATAGAAATATTTTCTAATTTCTAAAAGGAATTGAATTGTTTATTTGCAAATTTTAAAGCATTTCTAATACTATATGAAATATGTTTAGTGGTTAAAAGTTGTGGTTGCTTTGAAGCAATCTGATTGGCTGACAGGTTTTAGCTTCACGCTACACTGCCCCCTATGGGTGAGGCATATTAAAACCACTCTCTGAGGCAGGTTTGTATGGATTCATGTGGATGAAAACGTTTCTGAAACTGATCCTGTGTGTACAATAATATTCTTTAAATGATGTGGCGGAGATTTTTGTTTTTATAAATATATTTGTACATGTGGAGAAGCCCTGTGAACCGTTCCAACACGTGATGAAAGTTATTTTTGCTCTTTGTTATTTTCTTTCTGCTTTTGTTCATGCTAAAAGCTGGTCTTAATCTGTTCCAGGGGAAAAAATGCACAACAGGTTTTAGATTAAAACAACCAACATACAGTCTGTTGGGTTGTGACTGGGCGCCTCTGTTACTTTGTTCATTTCAGACAAAACACAAACATTGTTCTCCTGAATTTGTCTTATAATCTGTCTTCTCCTGAGAAAGAGAAATGCTGAATGAAGGACTCAAAGGTCCTGCAGAAATCTTCAAAGCTGCAGAACAAAAAGAAGGGTGCAACTTCTCGTATTTTTGTGATCTTCAGAGAAGCTTTGATCCGCCAGCAGAACAGTACAAACCAGAACGAAGGGTTTCTGCGATGTGAGGAGCGTCTCAAGTCCGCTTGCATAACTTTCACAACTGTTTGCCCTGTTTATGCTGCAGCTATAAAACTCTGTGAGGCTTTTCAAACAAGCCAGAGGTCAAACTGGACCTTATGTTCACATCTAAGCACACAGGTGAGGGCCGATTTTCATTTCCCTTCCGTTCTGCTGAGCTGCATAATCATGATGGGTAAAAAGAACATTTCCAACAGCTTAATCAGAACGAAGCAGCCCGGAGCGAGCGACCCGACATTATCAGATGAAACTAAGCACATTAGTTCTCAGAGCAGCCCTCAGCAACCTCTGCACTGTGGGGGGATTGAACCGTGTAAGAGCTGCGCGGATTAGAAGCGCGAGAGTTAAAAAGATAATCTTCTTCCTATAGCTGAAACCTCCTAATTGGTTCCAAAAGCTGCATTTTCCCGATTTTTAATCAGATAAAGCTTAGAAGAGGCTCCGCTCTGACACGGCGAGCTTCAGATTGGATCGCTGAACGCTTCGGCCCGATGGAGAACATGTCCTCCAGCTGACTGTGAGCTGCAACTCTACAGGAGGTCGAGTTGCCAGATCGATTTAATGTGGCTTCAGTCCTTTCTGGGCTTTTCTTTCCCAACCAATTACGCAAAATTCACTTTTTGGATGGTTTTTGTATTTGGGCCTCAACTGCTTTTGAAAACAGTCCAAGAATTTAAAAAACAACAACCAGCCATTTAAAAAATACCTGCGGAATGTAAATCAGCAAGGCGGTTACCTAGCAACCCCAGAGAAGTCAAGCCCGTTACCTAGCAACCTGAGCGGGACTCCAGGACGTTCGGTTAGCAAATTTAAACCAAATAAGAAAATAGACTTTATCACCTAAAACGCAATAACATAGCTTTTCTTTAGAGTATGCTTGATCATTGTTTTCGGATTAACCAATTAATAATTGGATAGCAAAAGGAGCATCATAGAAGATTTATTTTTATTTTTTGACAGAATTTGAATTGGGTGTAGGCCAATCAATTAACCGCAAGATACACAAGCTCATTAATTTCCATTTGCATGATTTATCATTTCTCTCTCTCTTCCTATAAAAACCGGTCTTCATTCTGGTGCAGCAAACAACTTTATGATTTATAAATTTAGAATACTTTATAATTAATTTTATCTGTGGTTACTGTTGTTTCGTTTATTTATTTTGGATATTTAAAATGTCTTCCAGTTCCAGTGATAAATGTTAATTAGAATTTAAAGTTTATTGAAAATGTGCACTTGTGGACCATTACATTACTTGAAATTAGTCTCAAAACAATGTTATCATTTACTAATAAAATTAATTTTTTTATAGTTGAGTGAAGCTAAAATTAGCACTTGAGGAGTTGTAGATAGAGCATATCAAGGTTTTTTTTATCTTAAATGCAATATGTCCTCAGCAACAATATTTAAATCAAAATTAGGTTTATTTTTAATAATTTCATTGCAGCCTAGAATGGCTAACGCATGCAGCGAGTTCAGATTTGGCCGTCACGCCTGGAAGAGGCAACATGTTTTCTGTCCTCTAACTGTTTACTGAAAGAGCAGCTTTTTTCCACCAGATTGCTGAGCTCCTGTAAAGGTGGGCAGTGAGACGCCATCTGTACCTGGGCGGCCTGGCACTTCATCTCTGTCCACTTGACCTCCCAGGCGGCCTTGTCGTTGGCGTATGCTTGCTGCAGTTGGCACCGCCTCATCTGCTCCTCCCTCAGCTCGTCTCGAAACTCCTCCAGGAGCGATCGCAGGGCCTGCAGCACTCGCCTGTTCTCACCAAACTGCAAACAGACAACCAACACTTTCATTATTTTAAAAATAAAACAGCAACATTTCTCACAGGAAACCTGCATAAATATTTAGACACAGAAGGGCACAAAATAATGCCAGAAATCCTTTGAAATCTCAGAGTTACACTGTAATAACAGCTGAAATATGATTTATTAGAACGGAGCAGCTTGGCTCAGCAGAGGGTTTCGCTTGTGGTGGTCCTCCTGTGGAGAGCACTCAGTTCCTGGGAAACCAGTTGTCACCTGGAGGTGTCACTACAGGGCTGCTGGCTCTGTCAGCCTTTTCAGAAAAATTTAAAATGAGCTCAGGTGCAGGAAGGCCTGAAACTGCCGTGAAAGTTTAAGACCAATAACAAAGTGAAGACTAAATTTAAATGACTGGTAGTTTGTATTTTCCAGCCGTTTTATAGCACAGTCAAGTAACTGTTTTCTTTCAGTTGTTATAAAATACATCAAACATGATTTAAAAGAAATCTGACGCCTTGAAATTAGGCCTCTGTCTCTTTAAGAAGCTCCTGCTCTTTTTGACACTTTCGTCTTACAACAATGCTCCTCCATTAAGCCGTTTGAAACCTTTCATAGGAGGGTTGGACTGAGAATCAGCTCATATAATGAGCTCAGCAGATCTGCAGTTCCACCAGTTGTTTGCTAATTGCTGCAGCCACTAGTCTGGAGGAGCAGACTGGGGGAATAACAGGAGATTGGCTGCTTCAAACAGCAAGTCAAGACAACTTCTTTCAAATGAATGAGAATGAATGGCTCTCCTGGATTGGCAGTTTTCCAAACTCCAACTAATAGCACATCAACCAGCATTGCATTTCAGCTTCGCAAGACATGTTTTATTCCTAACACTTCATAAATGCTCCATAAAAAATGCTCCTCCAGAAAAATCTGTGAATGTACAACATTTGGTGCAACATACTACAGCTTGCACATACTGTAGTTACCCAACAGAACATTGTACGGGTAAAATGGAAAACTACCCACAGGACCATGAAGTCAGATCTCACGAAAAATCCTCTTCATGATGTGAAGAGGAAAAAAAATCAAAAGCTTTTACAAAGTTAAGCACTTCAGGATGATTAATAATGCATCCAGACTGCCTACATGTACAGGTTTTACGTTACAGACAGGTAAAGTGGGGGACTGGGACCTAAAAGCAGATCTCTAAGAGAGCTGAATACAGACAGAATCCTGAAAACACGTCGGCTTCTTTAAACATCACATTTAACTGAGGCTCCAGGATTTGATTTTGGTCTCAATAAGAGCAGAAAACTGGGTTTATTCAACAAATCTGGTGCTTCTAACCAGCTAAGTGGGTCAGACTCTGCTTATTGTGCCAGAGAGCTGTAACCAGAAGCATCTGAATATTTTTTTTACATAGAGAATAAAGTACAACTGCAGAGCACAAAAACCATTGATTCACCAATTTCAGATGAAAGGATGACATTTACATTTCAGAACAAGTTAAATTTTCAGGATTAAGTGCAGCCATGTTTCTAAATTGGCTTAATCCGACCCAGTTTCACCACAGTTTCTGTTTAACTTCATCTGAGCTGAATATCTCATTTAAATTTTGTGACTTTAACACAGATTGAACTCTGCAGTTAAGCTTTTTCTAATTTGTAACAAGAAAACATGGGTTTGTAATGTTGGAGTGTTTTGACAACAGAGCAGAAGATTCAGTTCAATTTGGGACGAAGTTGTAACATTTGTTACATTTTCAGCAGGTGTGGTTCTCTTTCACAATGAACTGAGTCAAACCAAACCCTTTGAAAAATCTGTTGCACCACATGTCCATTTTAGCTTGCAGCTATAAGCTACGTTAGCTAAACTAACTTTGCTAGTTCAGCTGTAAATATAGTAAATATCACTGATATTTATCTTAGTGCTACCAGAGGTGGGTAGAGTACTCAAAAACTGTAATCGAGTAATATGTTCTATGTAGTTTTATTGTTTATAAGTTAGAAAGGAGTTGAAAGTAATTCTAAGCTTGTAGCTTGTTTATTGTTGTCATAGCAACTGCCTGCAAAGAAGCCTGTCAGTTACAAAGTTTTAACTTTATCTCATAAGCAGATCCCTGTGTTATATGTTTTACTTTTATTTCTCTTTTGCTGCAGCAAACCCTTTATTATTTGTATTTGAATGTATTTTTGACTCTTTTTGTTAAGAAAATAGTATAGATGAAAAGTTATACTTTGTTTTAATTGACCAATTTATGTATGTATTTATTTAACTTCAGTTTTTTACTTTCTTCATTCTACTTTGAAGGTTGCAAGACCTTAACTCCAACACTGTCAATGTGGTTATTCTTTATTTTTATTATAATATTGTGATATTTGTCATTGTGTTAAAGACCCCAATGTACGTTACTGTTATTTGTTTGAAATAAAGTAAAAGACAAAGTTCATAGATGTGTGACGTCCATGGGAACTACATATTTAATGTCCAGTGATATAAAACGTGAGCGTAGCAGCTGTAAGCGGGTCGGTACCTGTCTCTGGTGCTGCAGGTGCTGGTCAGGGGGCAGCAGAGGGACGGCGGGTCCAGCTTCAGGGACGTCCCCCGGCGTTTGTGCTAAACTCGGCCTGTCGTCTCGTTCTGCCTCCGTCGGCTCCACCGTCACTCCCATCTCTGGGAAACCCTCCAGCTTCTCCAACTGGAACAGATGAGCGAGTCAGGAACAACCGCGCTCTGATTCATGCACTCTGTTCTGTTTTCGTAGCAACACTTCCTGCCACAGATTGGCAGCTTTTCCGAACATTTACAGTGAAGAAGAAGACAGGCAGTCACTGTTGAGTCTGGAGGAAAACACACATGATTCATATTCTGGACAATTACACACACACACACACACACACACGTGGACTTAGGTGGAGTAAATCTGGCAGGAATTAAACTGGGAAGGAAAGCAATACTTTCTGAAACTGTACAGTAATCACACACACACACACACACGTGGACTTAGGTGGAGTAAATCTGGCAGGAATTAAACTGGGAAGGAAAGCAATACTTTCTGAAACTGTACAGTAATTCATGCATTTCAGATAAAAACTAAAACTCAAACAGGCCACTCTCTACATGGCAGTTATAGCTTATAAAAGCTTATAAACGGCATCTGCTGGTTTCAGCAAGTCAAATTTAAGACATGGACACAAAATCTTACCAAGTATTTTTGATCTAGTTTCTAGATGTCTTAGTACACTTGAAATAAAACAAAACTAACAAAAGTAATTTTTCAGAGGAGCTTGTTGTTTTAAGTCAATAATTCCTTAATATTGAATAAATAAAAGTACGAGTTCCATTGGTAGATTATCTCACTTTTAACAAGACATTTTTCCCATAAGTGAAGCAAAAAGCTAAATTAAAAAGAAAAAAAACTTGTTGATAAAAGACAAGTACTTTGTGTTGTATCTAACTTTTTCATTTTAAGAAGATTTTAATTTGCTAAAGGCAACCTATTATGCAAAATTCTAATTTTTTCATGTTAACACTTCCAATTGGGCTTCTAAAAACAACCAAAGTGACTAAAAGAAAAAAACATCCAGCTGTTTTAGTATCTAAAAAATAAGCTGATTCAAAAACCTACAGATTGTTGAGTCATAATAGACTGGGCACTCCCTCGTTACCTAGCAACCCCAGTGAAGCCCACACTGTTACCTAGCAACCCAAATTGATCTCCAGCTTGTGTGGTCAGTTAGTTTCACCGCTATACAGTGGCTGCTTGAAAGGAAAATTACTTGCTGCATTCTTGTTGGTTGTGCAGGAGGCTCTACTTCTGCTTTTCAAAGATGTGCGTCTATATAATTGCACATCTGTTAGCAGCCATTTTCACGTGTGAGTGTGAACATTGACTTGGGTCATGGCCAGCAGCAACTTATTTGGATTTAAAGTGACAAGACGTCCTAAAACAGCTCAAGATGGGCAGAACTGACCAGACTAAAATTTCATATCTAAAACTGATTTTGTCCAGAAAAATGTAATGGACATGTTTTGTTTAAGACTACCCTAACCTGTTCAAGGAATTCTTCAAGTAGTTCAATGTCTCATATCTATGCTTTTATTTTGAAGTGCTTCCTTTTATTTTGAAGGAGGTTTATTCCGTCTATTTTCTTCTTCTTGACGTTCGTCAGCTGATCTGTTTTCTGTTTACTGTTGAGCCCGGTGCCACAGTCATTGATGATGTGAGTAGAGGTATCAGTCATGTGACATGAATAGATGAATGCTAATTATCACTACTGACACAGTCGTTTAGCTGCTGGTATGTTTCTATAGTTTTGTTAATGTCTGTTTTATTCTTAATGTGGTTGATTTTTATTAAAACTATCTAGCATTTAACCGTTAGTTTTTGAGCTTTGACCAGTTAGAGCTAGATTGGTTCCAAGTTTTGCATCATTTAATTTTAAACAGCCCTTATCGCAGAGGGAATTAATGCTGATGTTTTTTACTTGCTTGTGAATTGTTATATTGACATTTTTTGCTAAATTAATTTTAAACCTTTATTTATTATTTCTGTGTTTTCAGAAACTGCTTCAATTTATGTGCACCGTTGACATAATTCTTCAGGAAACCTATTTAAGCACCTGATGACCAGCGTGCTTTCTGACCGAAGCCCTGCAGTGGTCAGTTAAGAAAATCCAGCAATAGAGGTCAAAATCCTCAACAAATGGTCCCTCGAGCCGGAGAACTGACTGCTACAGAATGTCATCAGAGGAAAACACAGCAACCCATCCTCATACTGATGTACGAGAGCGTCATGCAAGGCAACACCGTACACCTAAGCATCTAGAGGAGTACATCCTTGCCTACAACCCTCATAGGCCTGCTCTGTCCTCCCCCCTTTGATCACAGAGAGCACAAGGAGCAGATGAGTGCCTCACGTAGCTCTACCCCTGGTGACCCACTGAGCACCACGTCACTCAGACAACTCGTTGAGTCCATTTATAGGACTGAGGAGGAAGAAAAGGTGGAAATAGCTGAAATCACTCAAAAACTATGTCAGTATGAACATCGACAACGTCGTCGCCAAGATCTACTGGAACACATCACATCATTCCTACAGGAGGAAGAAGAGAATGAGGAGACTCACAAAATTAAAGGTGTCACACCCATTCAAGTACGAGTACAGTCCTCACTCCACACCCTCAACTTCAGCAGAAAGACAGCTGCGCAGCAGCTCAGGCTAAATGGTGCATTGGAAACCCTCGTCCTGCGCACAGTGCGGACAGATGTCACACACCTCCCAGGATCAAAGGTTAACTTTGAGATCTCCTCCAAAGACAGCCCACAGAAGCGGTTCAAAGTACAGGGAGCCTTTACAGCAGCAGGTCTGGACTAAGTGGAACAAACCTACCCCATACGGACACTTCAAAAACGATATTCCCACCTTCGAGGAATACCCCTGAAGTCATTCAACAAAGTACAGCCATTAGTGTTACTTGGCTTGGATCATGTGCACCTCATCATTTGAGCCAATCCGCAAAGGATCCAAAGGATTGCCCTTGGATGGGCCCTGCAAGGAGCAGAAAAGGGTGTGTCAGACCAAACATCAGTGCAACAGCGCCTTTTCACTTCATTCGTCAGCCCAGAAGACCTTCTATATCAAAATTTGGAGAGGTCAAGACAACTTGATGTCCTACCTTTCCGAAAGGACTCACGAGAGGACCAAGATGCCATGAATCTTCTGGAAACAAAAACCCGTGTGTCGGAAATCCAAGCACTAACTGACCGTCAGGCTTGGCGGTACATTGACAGCCCAAACAATCCTGCTGATGATAACAAGGGGAAAACCACTGCTGGAAGTAGCAGAACCTGGTCGCTGGAGTCAAGGATCTCCATTTCTTAAACAGAGTGCTGAAAACTGGCCAAAGAAACCAGAGCAAACAGCAACAGTGGGCTCATCTGAATTAAAAGGTATCACTTTCTGCTGCTTCACAGCTGTAGAACCCACAGCTTCATCCCTGATGCTACCTAGTATAATTCATGGAAAGAACTAGTGGAAGCCATGCGACAAGCTCATGGGGCGGCAACAGAAACAGTAAATTGGAGAACCCAAGCGTTATTGGGTCCAGCAACTAATTGTGCTGGACCCAAGGCACCCGGCAGTAAAACTTCTCATCAAAGACATGGACGAAGATTTACTACATCCAGGCACCGAACGAGTCTATGCTGAATTAAAAAGACAGTACTGAATCTTGTGAGGATGACAGGCAATCCGACACCACCAACTCAACTGCTCCACCTGTCGACGCTGGAGGGCTCAACCAAAGGTGCCCCAGATGGCAGATCTGCCTCCACAACGTCTCAGGCTTCTCTGTCCACCCTTCTATTCGGCTAGCATGAACTGCTTTTGACTTTACCTGGTGAAGATGGGTAGACGGACAGAGAAGCGTTGGGGTGTTATTTTCAAATGCCTCACAACCCGAGCGGTCCACTTAGAACTCCTGAACTCTATGAATGTGGATGCATTCTTCCTTGCTCTTTGCCGATTTGTTTCCAGACGAGGTCGACCAAAGGAAGTGCTATCAGACTGTGGTACTAACTGCTGAGGTGCTGAACGAGAACTCTGGGAGGCATTTGAAGCCATGGAACCACAACTGAAAGATCAACTGATAGAATACCAGACTGACTTTAAATTCAACCCACTGAATTCTGAGTTCTCCCCACTTGGGTGGAGCATGGGAACGGGAAATACATTCGATTAAATCTGGCCTCCAAGTTTCAGTCGGCAATCAATCAGTTTCAGAAGATGTTCTCTATACGGTTCAGGTGGAAGTAGAGGGAATCTTAAATTCAAAGCCACTAGGGTACGTGTCGGCTGATGTAGCCGATTTGGACCCCATCACTCCAAACATCCTCCTGATGGACGACAGGATGCCACTCTGCCTCCAGTGACCTACGCTCCAGGCAGTATCGGGTAAAGTAGATGGCGACACTGTCAGGCACTAGTGGATCAGTTTTGGCTCCAATTCATAAAGAACTACTTGCCGAACCTCCAGACCCATCAGAAGTGGCAAACATCATTGAAGAACATCACTGTGGACTCTGTCGTGCTAATCATTGACCCATCACTTCCGAAAGCTCAATGGCCCATCGGGAGAATTGTTAAGACTGTTACTAGTCCAGACGGATGCATCAGAACAGCAGAAGTCAAGGTCAAAGACAAAGTCTACATGAGACCAGTTGCTCGACCCATGGAGCTTCCTGTACGTCAGGATGACATGAAAGAGACTTGAAGAATCTCTGGGTTTACACATTTACACGTAAATGTGGGGGCGGCTGTTAGTAATCCTTCAAGTAGTTCAACGTCTCATATCTATGCTTTTATTTTGAAGTGCTTCCTTTTATTTTGAAGGAGGTTTATTCCGTCTATTTTCTTCTTCTTGACGTTCGTCAGCTGATCTGTTTTCTGTTTACTGTTGAGCCCGGTGCCACAGTCATTGATGATGTGAGTAGAGGTATCAGTCATGTGACATGAATAGATGAATGCTAATTATCACTACTGACATGTTGCTGGTATGTTTCTACAGTTTTGTTAATGTCTGTTTTATTCTTAATGTGGTTGATTTTTATTAAAACTATCTAGCATTTAAC
>NW_006800095.1:123280-215342 GCF_000485575.1 Poecilia formosa | reverse complement strand
CCTGCAGTGGTCAGTTAAGAAAATCCAGCAATAGAGGTCAAAATCCTCAACACATACATTCCTTAAGATCATTAAATCAATGCTGCAGTATTAATTACAGCACTCGGTTTTCCATCGACAGAGATTTAAACAGCAAAGGTCAAACTTTGCTGAAGGCTGTAATCTCCAGGAAATCCTCTGAACAAAAAGCAAAATGAAACACAACATGAATCTCAAAGATTGCGGCTCCAATCAACCAGAAACCAGGGAGGATAACGAGCAGAAGTGGAACATCGACTGCAGAATCGACAAGTCAAACAGTAAATGAGAGACTCAATCAAGCCTGGGAGCCACTCGGCTGTCAGACCTGCAGGTACACGAGTCCCTGTGGAGACAAAATATCTCCACCACTGCAAACAACTCAGGATGAGAAGCTCGGTTTTTATCGTCTTTACTGCCTTGGTTTTAATAACCTGCAATCTGACAGACTTTAGAAATAATCTGCACTGAAATCAAGAAACGCGTCCTAAAGTAACAAAGTCAGTGTCTTTTTATAAAGTGTATGAAAATATCTGGTTTCAGTTGTCAACTATGCTTTCCAAATTTAGGCTTTTAATCAAGGGTGAGATTGCACTTTATCTCAAAACTGTGAAGTTTGAATATGAAGTACTTTCAAGAACTATGTACAAAATTCAAGCACTTTCCAAACCTGGAAAACACCAAATTTAAGCACCATGAAATTCACTCAGTTGATTGATCATTAAGGTAAATAGTCTGAAACCTGCAGCAGACAGATAACCGTCTTTGTTTGTATTTTTGAGAGCGGCAGCTGCGTCACTCACGTCGGGAGCGGCAGTCTCGTCTCCAGAGTCGCCCTTGCAGCCGAGCCTCCAGTGCAGCAGGATTCCCCTGAGCTTCATGTAGAAGATGATGGTGTTGCGTCTGAACAGGCGCACCTCTTGCTGCAGCAGCGCTCGCTCCTGAGCCCAGGGCGCCTCGTGGCTCTGGAGGCCCTGAAGCTCCAGACCTTCACGCTGCGTCTCCAGGCGTAAACGCTGCTCCCCCTGCCACAGAAAAACATGTCGATTTGTACAGATTATTAAGCTAAAATCGTGATTAGAATATAAACACATATACCTATCTGCATTTGATTCTTCAACTAAGCACTAATAGCCTCAATTTATGGGTTTCAACAGCTGTGCTAAATGTCATTTAAATATTAAAAAAATATTTAGACAACTGCACCACCCACCAAATAAAACCAGGCAAACTAAATTCAAAAGCCTTTACTGGCTCAGAAAAACAGTGAGTATCGTAGAAAAAAAGCAGTTTCACCAAATTTAATAATTAATTCCTCTCCTGCACATTAAAGTGTTTATTATTTACGTGCAAAAAGCTCAACCTGCACAAAGTGGAATGAAGTCTTCCTTAAAGCCTTGCTTTGTCCAACTAAGGTCCAAATCTCTGCTGTGATGTCACGACGTACCTGAGGCAGGTTGCTGCCAGGCTCCTCTGGTCCTCCTCTCATCCGTCGTTCGTGATCCAGACGAAACTGAACCTCAGCAGCCGCCGTGTCCCGATGCTGAACCCACAACAGCACAAAAAGAAAAACTTTTATTAAGATCCATGCAAAGGTTTTACCACAATCCAAGTTGTGGTAAAATGAGGATTTTCCTGCTGATTTTATTTGTTGTTGTTCGTTTATTCACTGCAAAAGAAACCACCAGTTGAACTTGTCAGATAACTTGTTGAAGATGCTTCAATTAGCTTTACTAAAGTATTTGGTACTGTGCTGTTTTTAAAGACATGTGCATCTCAGTTAATTAAAATACCACTGAACACTTAAAGCTAATATTTGGTGGCATTATAATTTTTGAGAATTTAATTTCAGAAATTTTTGAGAATTTTTTTTTTTTTTTTTAGAAATTTGCAATTTTTTTCTCAAAAATATCTGGTTTAAAATTTTCTCTTTCTTTTTGGAAAATTTCAGAGAATTTTTTGGCTCAAACTACTTTCTCTTTTTTTTCTATCTACAATAGCCCTAATATGGTGGTAGATTAGATTTTAATTTTTAAAAATGACTAAAAATGTGTGATTAAACAATTTATTAGATATTTAAAAAATTATCTTCTTCCATCCCTCCAGCTTTCTTGGGCCCCTATATGCCTGTAAGTGGACCTCCAGGCACCCATGCCCCCCACCTTGAAAAACACTAACTGAATAGTTTTCAGAGAAACTGAATTTTGGGCATTAATTAGCAGTAACCCATATATGAAAGTATTTTCTTATGCAATTTTCTTTTTTTAGATGCACATAAATGTATTTCTAATCAATGTTGCAGGTTGAATAATGCAGCTTCAGCAAGAACTTCTCTTATTTGCTTTTACGTATTTTTATGAATATGGATATGATCATTAGTGTTAAAAACTGATAACCACATAGCTAAATTTAACCCACAGAATTAATGTTACATTTTTGATTTCCATCTCTGCACCTCTTCAGTTTGCTCCGTCGTAAGTTGAGCTCCTCGGTTTGTCCTGACCCGGCATCACCTCTCTGTCAGCCCAATGTCAAATGAAATGCAAATCACACATGCTGACTGCGCGGTGCTAATCCTGCCATATCCAAGCTACTTTCCCATTCACCCATTCATTTATTTCACCCCTCAGATTACGCTGCTGCTGAAAGCATAGGAGATGAACAAAAAGTCCACACGAATGTGCTGTATCTGTGACTACAGCAGCAATGTGCCACATCACCACTGCCAGCATTACGTAACTCTATAAACACAAACATCAGCCGGTGATTATGAATGGCCTCAGCGTATAGAGCCAGGTCGCTAAAAACAAGAGATACATGATATTCAAGGTGCAAAACGTGTATTTAAATGCTTAGTTTAATCAGTTGAGTCTGGAAAGTGAGTCTGTTCAGCAGTGGACCGGCGCCAGGGGGCATCGCCTCGCTTCGGGGTGAAATGTGTGCAGACTCAGCTCTGATGCCTCTAACAGTCACTTCAACAGCAGATTTTAGCTGCTGACGCCTTGAAGGACGAAAAACCGGCAGCAGAACGACTGTAATCCAAACTATCACTGCGTGTATGAAATGTACGGGGAAAAACAAACAAATAAAAGAGATTAAAATCAAACCATCAGTAGCTATGGGGGTGTGACATTAGTAAATGTAACGGGAATGTATGGAGAAAAATAGCTGTCAAAAAACATGAAAATGTATGCACAAGCCAACGTGTTTTTCTTTATAATTTCCTTCACAAACAAAACATACAATCCATATTATATATTTGATTTGACATATTTGAAGTTTTTTTTCTGTACACATTTACTTGTACATACACTTTTTTTGACAGGAACATCCTCCATAGAGGTGCGATTGTGTTTATAGTCAAATGATTGTTGCTTGAATGTCAAACGCGATAAATTTCAGGGACATTTTTAAGGTTTTATAAGAAAGCTAACTGAATTTCACCCTATACAAACAAAAAGCAAAATCTAAATTAGACCAAAACTGATCACACTATAAAAATGACACAAAACATGTCTGAGAGGCTATAATATTTGCTAATAATAATAATAATAATAATAACAATAATAATAGTTTTGGGTCAATTTGGACACCCATTTCAACTCCTATTTTACGCTCAACAGGTTTGTATCCATGTAATAAACCACTGCATACCAGTTAAGTAAATATTTTCAAGAACTATAACGATTAAAAGTCATAAAAATATGCTAACTGCAAGCGTAATTTATTACATATTTCTCAATTTAAGAATTTATAAATCACATACATAAACTATTTCTGCTGTTTGTGATTCAGATCCCTGTTTGGGCTAGTAGATTTATAAAAATATGTTTATTTTCAAAGTCTAGATTACTGACTTCTTCACAGTAAACTGGAGGTGGATTGTAAATAAGTATTTTAAATCACTGGCTTTCAAAGTGGGTGCAAAACGTTTGCACGAAGTGGCTCGTAGTCGATATAAAACATCATTTCCCACATCTAAAAATTGAAGAAGTGAAACTAGAAAAGCATGAAAAGGCGAAATAAGGAACTACTAATAATAAATAACAGTATTCCTAAATGTTTAATACGAAACATTTGAGCTGTTTTAGTTTTACCAGCGCCTGTTAACTTTTAACATTTTTAACACAAAAACACAGTGGGGCAACTGGTGGACTTCTCTAGCACCTGTACCACCGGGTTTAGATCACTTTTGGGGGAAACCCTGTATTATGTAAGCTAATTACAAATGGTGCTAATGTCCATTAGCTTAGAAATGGGGTTGACATGTTGGCCTGGCGCTGCTCTTGAGGCGACTGGCAGCAAGTGTCTTGAATGAATCCGCTGGCGTTTTAACGGCTTGGTTTGGTTTCCGTCCCTTGTCTAGTAAAAATAGGCTGATGAGGCTCAGTAATGTGGCAAACAAGATAACTGGAGTGAAGAAAGCCCAGCTCCAACAAATATACGCCCAGCGTGTGAGAGCTAAACTGATTTTTAACATCCAGTCTAGAGAGTTCGATTTTCTTCCATCTGATCATCACTTTAGGATGACTAAGATAGAAATCAGCGAATTAGGGGTTTCTTTCATTTCTACAGCCATTGTTGAGCTTTATCTCCTGGCTTCAACTGTATCCAGACCACGTTCTAGATTTTCTGAAATGTATATTTTATATTCTTAGTATCTATAAGTGCACTAACAAAATAAATGTGATTTTTTTACGTTTGTGTATTTTGATGCCTACTGCAAACTAATTTCCCTCTGGGGAATTAATAAAACTGTAAAATACCAGCAGCTAGCTGACGGAAAATTACAAAAAAATAAATTTTCATAATTTTTATTAATCTACAAACCTCACAAAGATTTTCCTCCCTCACAGAATCTCCATCTTATTTAACTAAAACATATATTATTCACATTTTTAATCCATGTTTTTGGAGAAAATAGATTGTACTTACATTAACAATACATATAAATGGAGAGGAACAGAATTTTAACATATAAATATGGCAAAATACCAGCAGCTGTGGTTGAAAGAATTTTAATGTATAAACACGGATTTTACCAGAATGGATTTCACCAGAACAGTAACATTCTGGCATCCGCAGCTGCTGGTATTTTACCGTAAATTAGATACTTTTTTTTACAGTGTATGCTCAGCATTAAAAGCTTCAGATTGTTTTCAAATTCTACTTAAAAATTCATTAAACCCTGTGGAGCTTCATTAGACGGCTGCTCACTCTAAGGTGAAAACTTTAAGTCCCATTTTGCTTTGAATCATTTTAGTTGAGGGAGCAATTAAACTAAAACAGCATCCGTCTCAAAACCTGTTCAGATCCATGTGTTAAGACCTGGCAGAGGGCCTAAACTGGTGGTGAAGTGGAGATATAGAGGAGGGAGGAGGCACTGACCTCTATTCTTAAAGCCAGGGGTCTGTGGTACATGGGGAGTCCCGTGGCTCCCCTGCTCTGGGCCGGGCCCCGAACCTGGCTCTGGGGCTCCACGCCTCGCTCCTGTCCTAGACGCCACTCCAGCTCATCCCTCTGAACGGACTGTGAGTGACATGGGAAGGGAGGGTAAAGGGGTGGTGGCCGTGGTAAAGGGGTAGAAAGGTGGGCAACGGGTACAAGGGATGGCCGTGGTCGTGATGAGAGGTGGGGGGGACATGTGTGAAGTGGATTGTGGACAAAACAGACAAAAGACACCAAATAGGGTAAGGGACCAAGGAAAGAAAGCAAGCAGGAGGGGGAAATTAAAATAAAAATAAATAAAATGATAAAGAATATAAGCAGGAGAGGGGACGCAAATTAAAAAAAAAAAAATCAACTAACGGACTAAACGGTGTGGAAAATGGTCAGACTAGAGTACGAAGAAAAGCGCAAAAAGGAAAACCAACTTAAAGATGACGCCGTATGAGAGAGATGAGAAGAGAACGAGAATGAGGATGAACAAAATCATGGGCTGAAACATCTGATGGGAACACAAAGAGGAACAAAGAGAGGGAACCGGGGGGAAAAGAATGCAAAACACTTGTTATGAAGCGCATGCAATGGGGGATACATGAGTCCAAACCAACAGCTGAGAAATACCACGGAAAATTGCAGAGCGAGAGCTAGCACGCTAATGGTTTTTCCAACACATGTCAGCGCACAGTCATGTGTGCCATAGAAGCAAAAGTCTAAGGAAAGCGTCTAAAAGTCTGTATGAAGCAAATTATATCAAGAGAAGGTAGCATTGAAAAATTCATAGGGGTTTTAGTTGACATTTTTGAGCAGAAACAAGTTACAAGCTATAGAACCTCTTAACGTATTAACTGTGCTAGCATGTGCTAATGATTACGAGCTAACAATAAAGTTAAAGCTTCCCAAGACAAAAAGCATTGATCAATGGAAAGAAATATTAAAAGTATAAAATATATATGAATTTCTAATCAATTTTATTGTAAAATTACATACCTTGAGACTTAGTAGCATGTGCTAATGGTTACCAGCTAACTAGCTTAGTTTGCTAAGACAAAAAAGCATGGGACAAAGGAAAAAATAAAATAATATATAAATATAAAGTCCTAATGATTCCTCTCTTTTAAAGTTTTAAGCAGGAATTCATTAGTTGCATGCCTTGAAACTGTGCTAAAAATGTACTAATGGTTGCAAGCTAACAAAGTTAGCAAAAAAAAAAAACAAAAAAAAACAACAACATTCACCAAAGGAATAAATACTCATAATGTTCCTCTAAAAAAATCCCTTGAAATTTTAATTTGAAAAAGGAAAGCTGCACTTTTTGAAGCTTGAACATTAATAATTATCCTCTGGCTATAAAGTTTTCCAAGACAAACACAACATATTCAGTGCTCAAAAATCAGCAAATTAGCTTGATTTTTTTATCTTAGGATTTGTTTCAAATACTGGCAGATTAAGTGAAGGTTTTATGACAAAAACAACAAATAGGATTCAAACAGAAGAGGGTGTAGCTGCTATTCCAAATAGAAATATTTTTTAGGGTAGTTATAGTAGAGGAAGTTATTTTGCATTTGAATCTGGTTGTTTTAACTGAAATGTTTAAGCCTCCGTTTAAACTTAAAAGTTTTTTATATCACACAGCAGGAAACATCAGTACAGATATTGCACTTAAATTTCTGAGCATCTATTCCAAAAAGTAAAAAAAAAAAAAGTACTCTACAAATTTTCATCATATTTACTTTGATACGAAGTCGCAAAAAAGTTAAAGTTATGAAAAGTAGGTTACTCTGCTTTTAAATATTCTTGTTAAACTTTTAAGATGTGTAAACAAGCTAATGTTATTTGCCTTAGTTGAAGCAAAGCATAATACAGGGTTTCCCCCAAAAGTAGGGTTCTACTAGGCTTCTCCTTCCAAAGTTGAAGTTCTACTAGGGTTCTACTAGGCTTCTCCTTCCAAAGTTGAAGTTCAAACTGAAATGACTTTAAAACAGAGTTCAGTTTGAGTTGGATTCATGTAATCAAACAGCAAACATCAACAGATCTTTATGAGTGAGTGAGAAAGAGCCACAAACAGCCAAGGCTAATAAATCAAACCTGCTCTTTAATGGGAGAATGTGTACATTTCTGTCTGTGCTGCAGTCTTTAGCTCATTTATTGTAGGTAGAATTAAATAAAAACTCGTGAACTTGGAAGATGTTGAACACTTAAGCTCTATTCGTACTATTACCATAACTACAAGGTTTTTGCAGTAATCCACAAGGGATAAGATTAATTATTTACTCAAAATATTTGCACCTTTTAACTTTCACCCCTGATTGCATGACATACAAATTCATTTGAAACTGAAATCCCAGATTTTAAGTCCAACTGAAGACTTTGGAGTTTTTTTCATGGTTAAAATAAGTTGTACCATTTCTTTATTCAGCTAAAAGGTCATATTAACTACTATAGAGTTTATATTTACTATTACAAACAGTGAAAGACTCTTTTGTTGTGTAATAAATAGGAATCCAGCGTACATTGTTTTCTAAAAGAGGTTATGGCTAAATTCTACAATCAAATTAAAAATTACAAACTAATTTTCTGCTGGAAGCTGAACCTTGCACACATACGTCAGATTTTAGGTCTCAACAATTTGTTAAATTAAAATCATCTTATAATCTTTAAATAAGTCAAACATAATTTTGCCGGAGAAAAACTTCATCAGTAAGCTATTCACGTTTTTTTTCAACGTGAATTCTCAAAACTCCAAACCACGTATTGGCACGTTGGAAGCAAAACGAGTGACAGCTGTTACCGCCTGTTGTCATAGAAACCACGGAATTGCCATAGCAACCATTTTGTTTTTCACTTCTTAAAGCCAAGTGCAATAGTCTCACCAGTGTGTTTGTTCAGAAATCAGATAGCACGATTATGAAGTAAATTGGTCTGTTGTTCCGCCATCTTTCATTGTAACGGCTTTTTAACGTAGTTTTTGGAGATTGGCCACGTTAATCAAATATCCCCAGTCAACTACGTGTGTAACCATACAAAAAAAAATCATGGATCTGTATGCATTTGTATTTAAAGTAAATTTAAAAAATAATAATTTTTAAATATTTTTTTTTCTTTTTACTTTTGTCGGCAGTATGCAAAGAACCTTTCTTCAATTTCTGAATTAACTTTATTTTAATATGTTCTGAAATCTAAAAAAGTTTAACTGACTAGATATGGTTGGATTTCTTTCAATGAATAAAGAAGTATACACAGGCGGAGCAAATGTCTGGATTGATCAAATATACAACAATGTAACCACTTGAAAATGGTCAACATTAATGCTTACTAATTTTTAAATAAGACTCTATCCATATTTTAAAAAGTTTGATCACACTTTAATCGGCAGTATGAACAACCACGCAAAAAAAAACTATTTCAGCAAAAACTTGGAACTGAGTATGAAGACCTGCTGTGTGAATGTAGCCTAAGTCACAGATTTGAGTCACTAACAATGAATAAAACATGGTACACATTTTTTTTTTTGTTCGTAATGTAACAAGTTTATGCTAACGCTACCTTGAGTTAGACATTATTATTGAATCTTCATTCGGTTGAGAACTTGACCCTGAATCTAGGAGTAGATCTGGAACATTTTCCTGGAGTTTGTTTTGTTTTAGGTCATAAATATAAAATTAAATCTGCAGTTAAATGTTTTTCAGGGAAAATACATTATAAAGAGTATTATTGTTCCTTTGGTGACTGTGTTGAAATGTATTTTTTTTTTTTTACAAGCATCAGGACTAAGTACTGGCGATTAAAGCAGCGGTTAGCTGTGTAAACCACCCAGCTTCTCCCAGACTAACCAGTAAATCCTACAGGTAGAGAAGCAAAGCAGGAACAAGTCATTAGACAAAATGAGCGTTCAGAAAGTTTTAAAACTTTCTCTACAAAGAAGACGGGGTTCTCCTAGAGGTATTATTATTTCCAACAGGGTCTGACTGATTTGAAAAAAACACAAGATGTTTGCTTGATCATGCAGCAGAGAGATAATGAAGCTGCTTTGGAGAAGTAAACCGTAGCGACATGTTTGCTTACACTGAGCCGCAGTAAAACATGGACAGAAAGCAGGATGCCAGGCAACAAGGTTCTTCCACAGGCCACTCATACAGCACCATGCAACTAATGTCACTAAACATGTTATTTTTTCCTCACGTTTTACAGTCTGTCTCTAAAAACACAATAGCGTTACCACTTCCCTCCTGTAGGTCTAAGTTTGTGACATGACATATTGTAAAAACACAAAAGCCAAACCATTTATGCAGCAAAAAAATGATCATCAGAATAGGGGTGGGCAATGTGGATAATTTTTTATAGCATTATTGTGATAACAATAAAAATTATAATAGAAACCGTATGAATTACTTTGCATGACAAAGAATTCATAACCAGCTCTTGAAAAACATTTCTATTTGAAATAAGCTTCTTTTCAAGACCCAACATACTTAAAGAGGTGTGATTTATATCACTAAACTGCAAATGGAGACTTAAATTAATCATATTTTCAAATTTACTGATTTTTATTTATGCTCTTGTGAAAAAATTGTAAAGAAAATAGTAAAAATAATATCTTAGTCAGTTTTTTAACATTAACTGTAATTTATCACCACAATGATAAATCATAAGAAATTTGTCACAATAAATGATAAATGACACAATATTTGGCCACCCCTGCTCTTGTCATTTAGTAAATAGGAATCCAGCGTACATTGTTTCACAACAAGATTTATGGTTAAATTCTACAATCAAACTAAAAATCATAAACTAATTTCTGGTGGAAGCTGTACCTTGCTCAGGCTAATGTACACATCAAACTGTTAGTATTAAACATTAACTCATATATTAAATTAAAAACAAATTTTCTCCTGTTCAAATAAATGAAATAATTTTATTGGACCAAAACTTCATTAATAAGCCTGAGCCTTAGGTATGTTTCCTTCACAGTTATTTAAACAGGAACTGATATTTACTGACGCTCTTATGGAAAAACTGTGGAAAAAATTGTATTTTAAACATCAACTGGAATTTATAGTGAGAACGATAAATCAAAAATGTTGACAAGAAATATATTATCATAAACTATAAACTATTCAATAATTGCCCACTCTTGTCATTCAATAAATAGTAACATACATATGAAACCTTTAGTATTTAAACATAAACCAATGCGGCAAACTAAAAAACAAATCTTTTACTCTTCTAATAAATCAAACTATTATTCTTGACGAAAACTTCATCAATAAATGTAATAGTTTTGAATTTGCTGATATTTCTTGATGCTCTTGTGGAAAAAAAACAGTAGAAAAAAATAGTATTTTAAACATTAACTGAAGTTTATAGTGACAACGATAAATCAAAAATCTCATCATGACAAGGAATTCATCACGATAAACGATACGATAATTGCCCACCCCTAGATCAGAATAATGCAGCAGAAGGTTAAAGATAAATTTTTACCATGCAACAAATAGAGAAGGAGGCCCAGAAAGTTGAGCCAGATGGAAGAAGCTGCTGTGACCCGTTCAGTACTTACTCCATTCACACCAAGCAAACTCCGCTCAGTGCCCCGGGTGACTGGAAGCAGGAAGGCTGTGAGTGCAGGGAGGCGGACAGGCAGGGCTGCTGGCTATGAGGATGTGCATGGAGATGCAGATGTGGATGCAGCGGCAGCAGAAAGCGATGGCAGTGGGACTGAGGAGAAGTGGTGTCTATTGCCAGTGTGGCAGAGCTGGGTGGCTTATCATGGAGACACCTGAGACTGAAGGTCAACAGGGAACTACCACATTTTTGACAACATTCAATTTTTCAGGGTGATTTTTTTTCCCCTCCGTAATTAAACATTAAGGTCAGCCTTAATAATAAAAATAAATATCAACACTTCAGCTTTAGTACCACATTACAGTAAGATAACTCTTTTAAATGATTCAGAAATGCTTAAAGCTGCAGTATGTAACGTTTATAAAAGTATTTTTTCACATTTGTTGAAACTATGTTACTATGTTGTGACAGTATAATGAGAGAAAATAAATTAAGCTTTCCCAGAGCTAACAAAAAGCAACCAATCAGAATAAGGAGGCGGGTCTTAGTGCTGTCAATCTTCTCCCTGTCAGCAGAGCCCCATCATGAATGCTAAGGCTACTTAGCATATCCACTGATGGCAGCAGATTAACAGTTTTCCAGTAACACCAGGTCATTTCTCCACCATTAGCTGATTTAGCAGCGTGTATATGAGGTTGATTGACAGTGCTGGGATCCTCCTCCTGGCTCTGATTGGTTGTTTTTGATTGGAGTGGTGCATTTCTTCAGACGGCAATAGTAACTCAGGAAGGAGGTGAAGGTAATCGATCTTTCGATTATCTGTCTCATAAACTGTCACAATATGGTGACAGTTTTAACAAATATGTAAAAAATATATTTTTTCTAAAAGTTACAAACTCCAACTTTAACCAAGGTGAACCAAACAATCCAAAATATAGATAATACTGATACCAAGCTGGTATCAGGACCGATAAAAGCTCGCTAAGATTGATACTTCAGTTTCTGATTTCATCTTGGAATTTTATTTTATTTTTGTAGTTTGTCAACTACCTCAAAATAAAAGATTTTTTTCACAGTAGTTTCACAGATAAATGACTTAGGACTTTTTGCAGATTTCACCACCTCACATTTAAGACCTTTTAAGACCTTTTTAAGGCTGTTCTGAATTAAATTTAAGACCTGTATCAGATGCTCTCTTGTATTAGAGAGCATCTCTGCATATTTTGCGACGCTCTCTGCATAATTGACCCCCAAAGTGCTAAGCTTATTTGAACAGAATGCACCTCATATGGATTGGCAACAGACACAAGCCAATAGCGAAGACGAATTGGCAACACATTAGCAATAAACGAACGATAGACGTAAAAGACTTAGCCAACTAGCTAGCACGGTTATATTAGTGGCCTGACAGAAAAGTCCTGCGAGGCACTAAATAAAAAACTACTAGATTAAATGGTCATACCAAGACAAAATTTAAATCATGTGGTTAATGCAGTTATAGACAATGTATTTTAATCTTTTAATGCTTCTAAGACATTCTAGAGATTTAATTTTAGATTTTTTAAGGATGTGCAAACACTAACTAGTGCAATACAAAAATTAGCACTGGTTTAGTGGAGAAAAAACAATTGCAAAGTATTTTAGTTGCACTTCTTCTGCAGAGAAGAGTAACGACAGGGTCATCTTTCCAAATAGTGCAGTAGTTGTAAACTGAAATTTTAATTTTCTTGAATCTATCCTATAATTAAGTACTATTGAAACGTCATGAACCCATTTTGTTTAAGGACAGGCTAGAAAAATAATCTGAGAGACTATAGTAGATTGAATTTTGCTCCAACCTGATGGTTTCCCTTTGACGGGCCTGTCTGTGCAGGTTGCTGCACACTGTTGCCACCATCTTTAATTAGAACTGATTTTTTTCCACACACACTGCTGACTCAAGCACTCATCTGGTTGATTTTGGCCTTAAATGCTCCTCTAATGACTGAACACTTGGGAAAGTTTAATGCAGACTCAAATAGATTCCTACATTTAAAATGACTTCACCCATCATTAGCCATATATCTGGGTTGATCTGCTGCGAAGGTAAAGACAGGGACAAATCAATTTTGTTTAATGTTGAGATGATCCTTTTAAGACTGGAAATTGAATAAATTAGTAGCTAATGATTATTTAAGTTATCGATTATACTGTCTATTAACCGATAAATCAAATTAAAATAATCTGGCATATTCTGCAGATTTTCCATTTAGATATTAGAAATACATTAGAAGATGCCAAAAAAACACATAATTAATTTTCTTATATAAGAAACTGAATATTTTATTGCCTAAAATGCAATAATGTAGCATCCCTTTAGTGTACTCTTAATCATTTGTAGCAAAAGATGCTTCTGCATTTAAAATACTTCTAACATCACATGAAAAGCTCAGTGTTTTTGCTTCACTTATAATTTGATTATTTTTTATCAAACGATTAATAACTGGACAGGAAAAGGTGGTAAATAGAAGAGTTTTTGGTGTTTTTTTTTCACATATTTTGAACTTGGTGAAGCGAAAAGTGCCGCTTGACGAGTTCTGGTAGAACAGATAGAGACGGGTTGGTTTTATCTTTAATGGAAAATGTATTTATTTTTGTACAGTTTTAGCTTATTTACTCATCTGAATATGTTCTTCTTTCTGCAAATTACCTTTTTTGGAGTCTATATACTCCAGCTAATGATTAATTGATTACTAAATTAGGTGATGATTAATAATCAATTAATCATGAGTAATTTGATTAATTGTTTCAGCTCTAGTATAAATGTAAGAGCGTAAGAGGACTTTGCTTGAGCCGGTCATTAGAAATGTTTTTCCTTTTATGTTTTTACAAGGAACTAAGGCAGCAGAAGAAATGAAAATTAAAGCAAAAATGTCACCTTGATTGAACAGAACCGCAGTAAAGTGTCGTGGACTAACCTGGAAGTCCGTGACCAGGTCTCTTCCGAAGGTGCCGATGGGAGAGTCGCGGGACATGGACGTAACCGTAGACAGGAAGCTGCTGGACTCTGTGAGGTTCGGCATTGGAGACAGATCGTCGGTCCGCTCTCTCAGCCCGTCCCCTACGTGGTCCAGCTTCTCCATGAAGATGTGCAGTTCCGTACGGAAAGCCTTCATGCGAGTGTTGATGGTGTCCAGAACTTGAGTGTCTGGTTTGGATCCGCCTTCCAGGCTCTCCCCTGTGGTCACCAGCAGCCTGCCTTCGAAGATCAGACTGTCTGTGTCTGTGATCAGACGATCGACGGTCTTCCCCAGCCGGTCCGCCTCTCTTTTCACGTTGGCGAATGACTCCCGCTCCTCTCTTCTGCGATTGGCGAGCTCAATGGCGCTCAGGTCGCTGCCATCCGAGGGTTTGATGCTTCCCAGCCCTGAGGTGGTTCCCGTTTTCTCAAACAGGTCTTCGGAGTCACTCTCTCCGCCAACTGGACCCTCCCGTTTTGGCTGTAGGAGAAGAAGTCGGCCTGTTTCCTCCTCTTCGGCAGCCTCTCGCCGGCCGGCATCGCTCTCCGCGTCGCTGTCTCGAGGGCTCCCCGTGCGAAGGCCGAGGTGCGCGGCCAGGTCGCAACGCTGGACGTTGGACATGAGGACTCGGTTCTCGTACTGGAGCTTCATCACTTTCCCGCTCAGCTCGTTGATCTGCATCCGCGCCGATTTAAGCTCCTCCATCATCATCCCGCAGCTGGAGCCGTTACCGCCGGCCCCGTTCCCAGATTTAAACAATCCCGCCTCGCCGCCTTCGTCAGTGGTGAGTCCGGAGGCGCTGCTGGGGCCAAACTTGAAACGATTGAGTTCAGACGTCAGCTGCCTGTTGTGGTCCTCAATCTCAGAGATGGATCGGCGCAGAAGTTCAGCTTCCTCTTCAACGAACTGGAGATGTCGCCGCAGCTCACCCGCGGACTCCAACGGGTCTCCGCCGTAAGGAGACGAGGGCATGCTGGCGAAGGGTTCCCGCCCAAAGCAGTCTCTTTCGTACTGACTGCGGATGTCTTCATTCTCCGCTCGCAGGCTGCGGTTTTCCACCTCCAGCTCCACGATCTTCCTCCCCAGGATGTTGGCTTCCTCCTCCACCAGCTTCAGGCGCAGTCGGAGCTCGGCCTCTCGAGTCGTATGAGGGCCGCCGCCTGCGCACTCCGTCAGGGGAAGGGGGCTGTCAATGTCACCGTAAACTGATTTGTACTTCTGCAACTCCTGTTCAAGTTCATCCTTCTCACGACCCAGCTTTGCCATCTTCTTCCTCATGAGGCTGGACTCCTCTTTGGCGAACTGGAGCTGGCACCGAAGGTCTGCACTGTCCTCCTGAGAACAAAGACAAGCCAGGTCAAGACTGGAGAATGGCAAAGTTGAGATTTTAATTGGCAGAGTGACATTTTATAGCACAATCAAGTAACTTTAGTTGCTATATATGTCAAACATGATTTAAAAAGAAACATGACTTTGTAATTTAAAGTCTTGAAATTGGGTCTCTGTCTCTTTAAGAAGCTCCTGTTCTTTCTGAATTTCTGCCTTCAGGAAGTCATCACAACATCACTCCTGTATTAAGCCTTTAGCAATGTTTTCACCAACGTTTCACTGAGATGTAGCTCATATAATGAACTCAGCAGATGCGCAGTTCCACCAGGTGTTTGGTAATTGCTGCTGCTAGTCTGAAGGGGCGCTCTGTGAGGCAGAAGCTCAGAGCCTTCTGAAACAGCCACTCTGAATTTTTAGACTTGTTCTTTAGCGCTTTTGATAACTCTCAAAACATTTAGCGCACTTAGCTTCTCCTAAATAACTTTTTCAGATAAATTATAAAGCGCTAATTTTTGTTTTGTAAACTTTCAGCTGAATAAAATTTGACATCTGTCTTGAACTTCTGCTTATCAAGTAGTTTATGTTATGTACATTTATATTCATACTCTTATTTTGAAGTGTATGCAGGAGTTCCATTTCCTCTCTCTTTTTTTCCACCAATAACTTTATTTAAAACAAGAAAGATACAGGAACAAAATAAAATGGAAAATGGAGAACAATATATAAACATAAACATGACATATAAGGGCATTATAGAGCATGTAAATTATAATGTTAAAAATCAATACATACTCAAGGACTGTAGTCTTTCAAGGGGACAGACATAATCTAAATGAAAGTTAGCGTTTTAGCATTAGCTTTCACTAAAAACCATGTTGATTTTACACTTCAGAATTAGAGAAACTAATATTTGCAATTAGTGGTTGCGGTGTTGAAATAAAGTAACCTTTTCAATAATATTCTAATTTATTAAATGGGTTAGTTTGTGCAAGATGCTGCTACTCTAAAATATGCAATATTTTATCTTTAAAAAATTAGATTTGTGGGGGGTTTTTTACTCCTAGATTTCACATTCAATCATTTTTATATGGCGGACAATGTATACAGCATAAAACAGTTCAAGTAAAAGGGATTTATTCTACCTGACTCGAGGATTTCTTGTCCTTAAAAGCTTCCCTGCTTCCGCGTCGCCTCAGTGCAGTCTAAAAGAGAGAAAATTAAGTTTTTAAAATGTTCTCCCAGATCATTAATGATGCTGCAACTGAAAAAAATAATTAAAAAGACCAACATTGAGACAAAAACCAATTAAAGAACATGAATGTTTATGATATGATTGGTATTTGATGATCTTTGCTTCAGGAAGAGTCAGAAATAAGATAGAAGAGGGTTAATCTACACAATAGGTTGAAGATTAAAATAACAGAGATGCATACTGGGAATTATCCCACATAAATACAGACTGAAAACATTTCCAGATAAACACGAGTCGGTGTGCTCTGCTGCATGCTTTGCAACACGATGTTGCTTCACACCAACGCGTCCTCTCGCCTTGCATTCTGTGACACTTCCAAAAAACACCAAAGGGGAGGGGAGAAAAGCATCTGCCTGCCCAGCATGGAAATCTGCCTGCAGCTAATACTGCAGTGCACATCGCATGCAAAGCCGGGATAAAAAACAAAAAAACAAAAAACAAAAACAAGGCAGCCTTCTGCACGCCGGCTTAGCCTCACCAACTAATAAAATCATTCAGATTTTGTCTTACATCATCATATGACAAACGGGGGAGAAGATGGAGGAGAAGAAGACAGGAAGAAGAAACCCCCAGCTATAAATGGAGCTGCTGCCAGAGACAGATTGCTGCTGGACGGTTATTTAAAGTCTGACGATCAGCAGAGCTTCCTTCTAGGAACCATAACTGCCTATTAAACTGTCATGGAACATCGTTCAGGAATACCTACTACTTACTTATGATTTTTAAAAAAAGTCATTTAAGTGTCAGATTTTCTCAGAAACCTTTTGAATCAGTTTTTAGAATAGTTGGGTTTTTATGTATCATGTCCAGACCACTTTGTACCTAAGAGGAGGAAATAAAATACACCTTTAAGGCCGTGTTCACACTGCAGCCCGAAGTGACCCAATTCCGATTCCTTTATGCGACCTGTATCTGATCTTCTTATGACAGTCTGAACAAGACAGGTTGGATTTTTTTTTTTTTGTCGAGTCCGACCCAGGCCACTTGGATATCCGATCTTTTCGAATGTGACCTGAATCCTAACGGCCAGGTCCCGAACGTCGTTGACACTTGATGAACGTAACGACGTTTATCAAGTTTGCGTGACTTTATCAAGTCGTGATAAAGTCCGGCAAGCGGGAAGGAAAGCAACAGTCATGGCGGACTATAATGAGGATTAAGTTGTTACTGTGCTGGCCCCAGTCGGACAACAACTTCAAAATCGTAAGCTATGCTCCACCGTTAGCATCCATGTTTACTTCCACAAACACTCATAGACACGAGCACTTCTTCTTTTAATGGCTGTTGACACGCTCAGTGTTTGTGTGACGTTATTGCGCCCTCTACTGTGCATACCGGACACGTTAGGTCGTTTGCCGTTCACACATACAAGTCGCGTATGTGTGAACGACCACGCCAAAAAACAATCCGATTTGATCAAAAATAGAAATTGGGTCACTTCGGGCTGCAGTGTGAACGAAGCCTCAGTCAAATAGGAAAAATCCAATTTAGATGTAAATAATTAAACGTTCAGAGCCGTGAAAGTTATGTACATTTTTTCAAAGTTACTGAAATTAAGGTTTCACAGAGATTAAGTAGTTTATACAGTTGAATGTTAAATATTTCTTTGAATTAGGTTTTTTAAATTAGCTAAAGGAGCTGATTTAGTTTAATCTCAAAAAGTATATTGAAGGCTGAATAAATAAGATTGAACTAATTTAACTTCTCCTTAATGCTTTTAAATAAAATAAAATTGTCCTGGTTGATTTTTTAAAATTGTTTTGTATTCATAAAAGTCTTCCCTGACATCTGAAATGGGCCAGAGTGAATCATTCATGGCCAAATGGGTGGAAAACATGAGAAATAAAACCCATTTTAACTGTGACTCACTTCCTGTTTCCTGTAACCAAATATGGACTGAACTCCATTCCGTCATTTTTCCACTGAAAGATTGGTTCTTTTTCTAGAACTTTGTCCATTTTTTTTGATTGAGGCATGGCATGATAAATGAAAACACTGCAAAAACTCAAAATCTGACGTTTTTTCATCTAGTTTCTAGTACAAATATCTTAGTAAACTTGAAATAAAACATAGCTAACTTACAAGTCACTTTTCAGCAGCTTGTTGTGAGTCAATAATTCCTTAATATTGGTGAAAAAGTTCTAGTTCCACTGACAAATATATTCACTTACAACAATATATTTTACTCATGTTATAAGTGAAACAATTTACCAAAAACTTGATCAAGATTTTGTGTTTTTGCAGTGAATGAATCCCTACCTGTGCAGCTGGAACGATATTTATTTATTTATTTCCATCCATCCATCCGTTTATCCATCCATCCATCCGTTTATCCATCCATCCATCTGTTTATCCATCCATCCATCCATCCATCCATCCCTCCCTCCCTTTTTGTCTGACTGTCTCTGACCAGCAGAGGACAATCACTCTAAATATGTTGCAAAATGACGACACAACAGTGACTTTAACTTCCGTTGGTACTTAGCATTAATTAACTGCTCTCCACAGTAATTAGCAGAGCCTCACAGACCAGTCTCTGTGTTTGTTTGTGTGTGTGTGCGTGTGCATGTGTTTGTGTGCGTGCATGCGTGTGTACGTGCATGTGTGTGTGTGTGTGCGCATGTGTGTGTTTGCCTCTGCTCAATTAGCTTAAAACACAAATCACTGAAGCCAGAAACGATGCTGCAGATGTGGCTGAAAACAGACGTTCCCACCATGAAAATGAGGAACTCTGTGTTACTCGGACCCGCCTTGAAGCTGGATGACATCACATAATGACATCACCAGAAAAATATTTTAAATATCCCCTCTGTGAAAAACATTTTGGGAGGAGTGGAAGACATTTCAGCTGCATCTGTCCTCATCAGCTTGGCCTATTTATGATTTTCCTCAAAGAAGGAAGTGGCGCCTGTTAGATGGGGATTAAACGGGAGCCAAGGTGTAAGGGGGGAAGTGGGCGGGATTAGAGGGGATTGTGGGTACAAAAGGCGCTGCGACGGCCGTCAGATATAGATAAAGCCCGACTGAGGACTCCGGCTCCACAGAATGAACGAGTCTCAGAGAGATAAGTCGCTCTGAAATGTTTAGAGGCAGATTATATTAGTGAGATCTGCGTGAATGAGCGCTCAATCTGGCCTGTAATCCCTTTGAATAAATTAATTAATACAACACAGCCCTGACTGAACACATTTGGGAGCCAAAAGGCCTCCCCTTTTGTTGCTTGATTTAATTTTTTTGGGCCAATCCAAGGACACACAGTGGAGCTGCCGCTGCATCGGGATGGGTTATTTTTACCGGCACGATCAATCTCTGGCTTGCAGCACCTGCAGTAGTCTAAATATACTTAATCTGGACGGAGTAAATCCTACAAACACACACAGAAACTCAATTTACAGCTGAAAACGGAGCAAAATTACAACAAAACCATTAAAAACTTTGTTTATTCCAGCAATTCAACTGAAACTCATAGTAAATACCTCGGATCCACAATGATGTAAAGTATTCAAAGCCATTATTTCTGGGAAATTTGATTATGAAACGAAAAATTTAACTGTTACATTAACAAAAAGCTGCCCGTTCATACGGAGTAATATCTGAGTATATTGACGGACAGTTGAGTGGAAGGAAAAAGTCTGGTTGAAAACCGTCCTTCAGTCAACTTAAAGATAAATGTATTTTTCAAACACTGGAATAAATTGGAAAATACGTCAAACAATAGATGCTGGATAATCAAAAGTAATAAATATGTTTTAGGAAGTCTCTGTAAGCCAAACTGCCCTTAAAAAAATGAATCATTAGAATGAAAATGATCAAATTCATTTCAATTTATCATGCGATTAAATGATTACTTAGCATGTGTTTATATTATCAGTCTGATGAGTTTCTCTAAATCTGTTGCTTAGTCAGGAAGTCGAGGCAGCAGAAACTTCTGAAGATGCATCCAGAAAGCATCGTAAGCCGGGCGTAGCGTCTCTATCACATTAATGGCCGCCTGGAGATTTCTCCCCACATTTCCAATGAATTTTGACTTCTTGCTGTCAGACGAAGCTAACAGAGAAAATGAACACCACAGCAGTTAAAAGATTTACTTTGTTTTGGCTCCATTGAATCAGAAATGGCTTTAAAGTAATTATTGAAATGACTCTTTCTGGCTTTTCACCTCAGTGAAGTGTGCTGAAAACAATGAATGATGATTTTTTTTTTACAGCCAGTATGAATTATTTAGTTTACAACTGGTACTTAAATGCAGCATCACTGAGAGCTCTGAAAAAGTCCAAATATCTATTAGCTTACCGAAGAGTGACAAAATGTATCGTTTGGGACAAGCAGGAGATACGAAACGTAGATTTTTGCAGTACAGGGTTAGGCAGTTCCACATTATTTCTTGACATGAAACAACTTAATGATAAATAAGCCGTTTGTTTCCAGCATGTGTTGTGAGCCAACACATGCTGGATTCTCACTGGAAGGATGTAGAACCTATAGATCCAGGAAACACAGAATTCCCATTAGGACTGAATGTCGTTGCTATGGTGACCATTGCCAGGATGCACAGGTTGTACATCATTCTGTACGGCAGAATGAAAACAACTCCCTCACTGCTCCTCTACGCTAAGCCGACTCTGACCTCTGAGAGCAGACGTGGAGCATCAGTGAAAAAGACAACGGAGCCTTTCATGGAGGAATGTTGCTCGCGCTTTAAAAATCTTCCCAAACAACCCAGGAAGCTGATGACAGAGGACACGCTGCCACGCAGCCAACTGGCATCAAGGGAGCAGTGAGGAGGCACTTCGTAGCATGTCAGGTTAATGAAACACATACAAACAGGACAGAGGTAGTCATAAGGTTTCCAAGTACAAAGAAAGTCTCAAACGGCTGGACTGATTCATAAACTCCATGTGGAAGTAGAGCCAACCTCTGCCAAACAGTGTTATGATGACAGAGGTAGTGGAATACAATACGTCATCTAAGACATTTTCTGGGTCATTTTTGACTTATGAGCAAACACTGAAGCAGGAAAATTCTCCAAAATCAGGTCTGCAAGGTTATTAGCGGGAAACAACAGAGAAATAAACGATAAAGTCCAAGAGGAAAAATTGTGAGGGATAAAAGTCTGGTTGGATGTGGATGTGAACGCTGTGTCGGACACATTTAGAACGTACAAAACAGGCGAGTAATGACTTAAATAATACCGGCTTGTGAACATCTGCCTTCAGGAAAATGCTTAAAAATGAACATTAGCATAAAAAGCTGCTTAAATGTAAATACCGCAGTTACTGCAGCACACATTTTTATGCTGCCAGAGAGATAACATTGGAATTTACACACATAAAATCAAGCATTACTACATTCACTTATTGATCTTTGATTTGACTATCAATAAGTGTCATTATGACAGTTACCTTTGTAAGACGAGAAGTGGTAGTTGCTGTTGATCACAGTTTCTTAAACTTAAACTCACAAGTATATATTAGATGAAAAAGTGCAGAGATTTGCTGATTTTGCGTGAAATTCCATGATAATTTGCGAGAAACTGGAGGAACTAATTGATGTAATTTGGCAGTAAATGGGCACAAACTGCTTTGAATTGATTGATAAAATATTATTTGAGCACAATGTTATCCTGATGGTTCTATTTATGTATCCCTTTAGAGTCCATGGGGCCACGTGAAAAGCTATGGCAGACCGGATTTGGGCCGTGAACCTTAAGTTTGACACATACTTTACAGGGTTGGAGGACTTTTCTTCTCCTTGATCTGCAGATTAGACTCAAGCCCCAGAACTTGAGTCTGAGTCCAGCCTAAAGCTTTTAAAATTGAAATCAAATCTTTATTTTTGTGACAAAAGTGACCAATTCCATGTCTCTGATTTGAGTCTCCATGTCACATAAACCTCATTTTAAGTAAGACATAGAAGGTAAATATGTAAGCTAACAAAAAGTAAAACTACCTTTTCCTCAGTCAGTGTTTTTATGCAAGAGAGTGTTTTGCTTGCATAAGTTACTGGCATGCTGGCAAACTGGTTATGGCATACTCCGAGCGTAATGCTGACTCTGCAGATCCCACGGTGGGGAGAAAATTAGACGAGAGACGACGGGAAGGCTTACACTTCAGTGAGCACTTCTGTAAGCTGCTTTAGCTTCTTTGAAATGTACAATTACAATCAGGTCTGCTTCAGGGTCCCATGATGACACGCAAACCGGCCACAACCATTTTTATTCAAAATAAACCCCTGACGGAAGCATAAAGGAGCAAAAAGTTTCAAATGCAGGTATTACTGATAAGGAAGAAAAACCTGGGAGCTACAAGGAGTTGCATAATTACAGGAAGTAGATTATAAGAAGTGGAAAGAAGGAAATTTTAATTAAAAGTGGTGGAGATTTATTTTTAACAATAGCAGAGTAACAGATAAAAACCAGCTAGTGGAAGAAAGTCAGAAGTTTACATGCTACTAGAGCTGAAACAATTAATCAGATTAATCATGATGAATCAATTATTGGAATAATCATGAAATAATTTAGTAACTGATTGACTGCTGAAAGAACAACAAATTCAGGCCACTAATTACACTGTATTAATGTTAAATCAGGCAGAAATGGCTGAGCTGTTCACATGTTGATGTTAGAAGTATTTTATAAGATGATCAAGCTGTACTAAAATGAATTTTAGGCAACAATATGCTTATTTTCTTATTAAAAAACAGAATTAAAATATTTGTTTGGATTTTCTTGTGTTTTTTTAATATTGTATAAAATATATATTTATATTGAATAAAGTGTTTAAGTGAAAAATCTGCAGAATGAGGCAATCATTTTTATTAATCAAATTACTCTGTCAGAATAACAGAATAATGGAGTACTAAATTAACAATTAGCTTCAGCGCTAATTTACAGTGATGCTTCATGATTTCATTCATGCAGTTTATGACCGAGTGAAAAAAAATACACAAAGGCTCAGATACGTACATCTACTTCCACTATTCCAGTTCAGTGTATTTATAGCGTAAATTCACAACAAATGTTGCCTCAAGCCACTTTATGAAAAATTATTTAAATTCATTCCTAAAACATCGACCAATGTTTGATTAAGTCAACAATCAAACACTTGTCTTTTCCATAGAGCGGTAAAACCAGCTGACCAAACGTACTGGAGTTCCGCTGTGGTTGCTAGGTAACTGGTCTGGGCTCGGCTGGGGTTGCTAGGTAACGGTGAAGTGTCCACCATTTGCAACTGCAACTAGGAGACTTTAGTAACAAATCATTTTCTAGACTCCAGAAAACATAAACTTATTGCCAGAAAACAGCCAGGTGGATTTTTTAGACTGTTTTTAGAAGCAGTAGAAACCCAAATGGAAGTACAAAAATGTGCAAAAACTGAATTTTTAATTATCGTTTCCCGTTAAAAATCCCCCAAACTTCTTCAAACTTCAGGTCAAATTTCTGACCTGAAAATCAACACTGTTGGGGTGGGCAATATGGATTTAGATTAGAATATGATTTAGATTTATGGTTTTATTGTGATAACGAGAAAGATTATGATAAAACAACTATTTATTACTTATATTTTAACTAGCTGTATGGCTATTCCCATGTGAATCATGCTTCTTCAGGACTGCAGTTACTTAAATAATTCAGTTTTATTTCATTAAACTGCACACTGTTACTGCATTTAATCATATTTTCAACTTTACTGATATTCATTGAACAAACAATTGGAGAAAATTGTAAAAATAATTTTTCTGATAATACTGTCAGTTTTGTTTTATTAATTGAACATCATTAACTGGAATTTATCAAAGCAAAAACAAATCCAATTTCTCATCACGATAAATGATAAACGATACAACACTGGAAACACTTTTTCCATCAAACAAGAGAATACCAATGCAAACTGCTTCAGTTTGCAGCACAAAGCCTCAATTTAACATGGTTTTTAACTCCCTGCTATAAGCTCCAAGTTACTGTCTTACTGAGCATATTATTGATTTATCTTCAGTAAGGAAATTCTCCCTCTGCCTCTCTTGTCGTGACGTGCTGCAGCGCTGAACAACCACACCGTAAAGCGACGGCAAGTTAATTAAACGCAAACACTCCTGAGCAGACAGTAACGAACCGTTGCAGACGTCCCACTTGGCTCACTGTCCGAAGCTGGGAAAAGGCAATAAAGGTAGCAAATCTTTTCATGGTAATTAATGATGGCCGCCCATCACCGGTTGCCGTGGTAACAGACGGTTTAAAACACCCAAATCTGAAGAAGAAAAGAAAACCTGACCTGCAAACAGCAGGAATGAGGTTCCTTTAACTCAAACAGTTGATTTATTTAGTTGAACCGTTGCTGGGTTTATGTTTTCAGCTTTTTAAATGAACTTCACCTCGTTCTGTTTGAACTGTTTTGAGTTGCTGCTAGTCTGACAACAAGTCCTGATGAGTCCAGAAGTGGCAACTATGCCTCGAGGTCTGGGGGTCTGACAAGGACAGTGCGAGGCCGGAGGAGGAAACTGGTAGAAAAAGGTCATCAGGACACGATGGAGGGAACAAACATCAGCAAGCAAACAAGTACGTGACCAACGCCAGGTCCAAACAGCTGCTGTACTGACTGGCATTTTAACTCAATTCAAAATACTTTATTTATCCCAAAGGGAAATTAAATGTTGTCATAACTCAAATCATCAAAGTATTTTAATACGTTTTTACTTCTACGCTTTCCTTTCAATGTTAATTACTGTAATTTTACTTGTAAATTAGAACGTTGAGTAAACTTTGAAAATACAAAAACAGTATCAAAAGGGGCGGTGTTCTGTTTTCTAACCACATAGTGCCATTTTACAGGACAGTCAAGTAACTTTGTTACCTTCAGTTGCTAGAAAAATGCTGTTAATTATACCAAACATGACTTAAAAAACTTCCTTGAAATTGGGTCTCTGTCTCTTTAAGAAAATCCTGCTCTTTCTGAAACTCCGCCTTCAGAAAGTCATCCCAACTGTTAGCCCTTTAATGACGTTTTTACTAGCATTACACAGAGAAGTAGCTCGTAAAATGAGCTCAGCAGTTCCACCAGATGTTTGCTAATTGATGCTGGCTAGTCTGAAGGAGCTGCTCTGCGAGGCAGAAGCTCGGAAACGGCATCTCTAAGGAGGAGCTGTATCTCGAGGGCGGAGCTAGGTCCACCCAGCCATTTGACAAGGTGACTGGTTGCCATGGAGACTAAAGGATTTCTCAAACATAAGAAAGAATTAAAGCAACACTCCACGTTTGTTTTTGATGAGGGAATAACATTATAACACAATGTAAAGCTCAAAAAAAGTAAATTTTACATGACACTGCCCCTTTAAAGAGTTATTGTTGATGGTGAGGGTCTCCAGTAGCAGTCAGTCTTGGAATGAATCTGAAAAGGCCTCTGACTGAACACTGTTGATGTGATAATCTCATGACATGCTAGTACTTTTTTAATCAATGTTAAGGATTTAATGAGATAAAACGAGTTCCTATATCTCACTGAAAAGTTGCTTGTAAGTTAGTTTTGTCTTATTTCAAGTGTACTAAGATATTTTTACTAGAAAAATACTTAGTAATATTTTCTGTTTTTGCAGAGCTGGTATATTTATTTGGATATTTTACAGCACTTCATTTTAAAATGAATAAATTAATAACTACGATGAGAAAACACAGCACATAATTGCTTAAAGATGCAGGTAGGCAGATTATTTCTTTCCGCTTCAGAGCCGGGCAGGTGGATCTGAAAGGTTAGCTCCCAGGTGAGACTGTGAGTAAACGAGCTGCAGGACAGCGAGCTTTCCTCAGCTTGTCTCTCATCCCACCAGAGACCAAAGGGACGAATGGAGGCCGACGCCGTGTGAAAGGCATCGACTCGCCGTCTCAGTCTGGAGGTCACATCAAACTCTGAAAAACTGGGCTCTGAAACCGGCCGAGGCTCCGAGAAACGCTATGAAAATAAAAAAAGAAAAAATACGACGTGTTTGTGGAGCAACACCAGCAGCTATAAATGTTGCTGCAACTCAGACGGGTCAGGAGGTGGGAAGAGCTGCCGTGTCTTCTGCCCGACTTGCCGGGCCGCCGGGCATTCTGGGACAGAGCCGGTGAACGGCGGCCGTAAAGGAGAGGCAGATGTGACTTATAGGAAGACATTTTTCCCATAAGTGAAAAAAACCTGCCAATGAAACTAGCACTTTTTCACCAATATTAAGGAATTATTCACTTAAAACAAGAATCTGTATCTTGCTGAAAAGTTACTTGTAAGTTAATTTTGCCTTTTTTAAGTGTAACAAGATATTTTCACTAGAAACCAGACCAATAATACTTGGTAAGATTTTGTGTTTTTGCAGTGTTTGAGAGACTGGACTAAGCACAGAGAGCTTTGAAGCCCCTTAAGACGATGCTGGTTTGCTAGGTCTCCAAGCTGCTGCTTCTGATGTTTTCCTCCTGAATGGACAAATGACTGATTTGGTGTTTTTGCTGTGAGTCTTTGAGTTTCAAAAAATCTTGAATTTTGAGGCAGAATTTTAAAAAGAAAATTAATGTTTTTCCTGTAAAATATATATAAAAAATAAAATAAAATACGCCCCCCCCCCCAACCAACATTTCCAAGATGGTTTCTGAGGTGAAATTAAATCAGAAATGTATTATCATCTGTTGTTTTTGGTGGTAATTACCAGCAGCTAAGTGAAGTGAGACTCAGATAAATGAAACTTCATTAATCTGAGATCACAAACTTGTATCTGGGTCTTTCCATCCGAGTTGTCCCGATGTTTTCTGGTTCAGACAACGGGGCATTATTCTCATCTCTGACAGGAGCTCTGAAAAACGGGAGGCCACGACTCTCCATGTGTCTGCTAATGAGGTTAGCGGTTCACAATAGGAGGGAGGAGTTCCCTCTTCTGCACACTTGAATGAATAAAACGGCCCAAAGGGAGCAGAAAGTAAAATTTTAAATGTTTTATCAACCAAGATTGTGGAGTTGCAGTGAAGTTTAACTACATCTAAACCCTGATGGACTCATAACTGCAACAGCTGCTGGGTACAGTCACCGTTTCTGAAGATGTCAAGAATTATATTGAAGATTTTTTGGATTGTACTTATATTTTTTAAATAAAAACAAAATGTCGGATTGTACTTATATTTTTTAAATAAAAAGAAAATGTCACCAGTGGTGGCCACACCTCCACCACTGGTGTGGCCACAACTTAGGATTGTTAAGATAACAAATTTCACTGGATGATAAATTGTCCCAGTAGTTATTGCAATAAACAATAATATAGCTGTTTTGAGACCATTTTCAAGTATTATGATGGTAATAATGGCATAATGAAAGAACACAGATCAATAAAGTTTAAATTCAAACCAACATTTAATGCTAAATTTTAAATATCACAAATGAATAAACAAAACAACAAAAACAACAAATAAAATGAATTATAAGGGCTAGTCGAGACCAAAACACTGAAAACTTTGATCATCCAGTTTTTGGTAGAAAGAGAGAAAAGAGAAAAACAATAAATCTTATTAACTGCATTTTAATTTATCTTGCTATTAATTGATTTATTGCTTTATGTGACAGGCTTACTTCCGCTAACTCACTGTCATGCTAATAGCATTGCTAGCTTTCCATTTAGCATTTTTGCCAAGTCTGAACATGTTTCGCTTAGCACTTGGCTTCTACTAAGGAAGTTAATATTTCCATATAAACTTTAAAATGCTAATTTGTAAAATTTCAGTTGTCATGTTTCTGTTTGACTTTGCAATTCAACCTCGATGTGTTTAGATATTTAAAATCTACTTCAACGTTTTGTTATGAACTCATACCAACATCCAGAGGAGGGCAGAGGAGCCAGAAATTTATACTCAAACAAGAGTTTTACTGAATTAAAAGTCAGAAGTAGCAATCCAAGAAATTAATCAAGTAAGAGTTAAAAAGTATTTGGTAAAAGATCTACTCAAGTACTGAGTAATATGGAAAAACTACCTCATGAAAAGTTTGGTATTTTAATGACCAAAAGGACAATAATTCATGTAAGTAATGAAAAAATAACAAAATCAGGCAAAAGGAAAATTTTCCAAATCAGTTTCTTTCAATAAAATAAACTTGTGAAACTTTAACAGAAACTGCAGGTGTGTGTCTGAGTCTGACACACCTGAATGTTTTATTCAAACACGTTTGGTTTTCATTCAGTGGGTAAAAAATCCAGAAATTTACTAAAGTAAAAGCAGAAAGTACAGCGCAGGAAAACTAAAATTTTTCAGAAAAGATACTCAAGTAAATGTAACAAAGTAAATGTAACTAGTTACTACCCATCTCTGCCAGCATTAATTTTAGATGTGAACCCGACATTTTTTCTCTTTCGTCGACTCTTAGCGAGAACCACTAACTTTTCCGACCATATTTCCGTCGATCCAACGTTCCCCTCCGTTTTATCGGAGGGTCTATTTTCCCGACAGCCGGTTTCTTTCCTTCTGCTTGAAGCGGAGGTGAGGAACGCTCTGAATCAGTCAGAGTTACCGCCTGCCAAGCTGCTGTCAACATCCCTAAATATAACAGCTAACTCCATTCTCCACGCCGAGGAGAAGCTCCCACAACACCGGCTTCTGGGCGAAACATTCTGATGTTTTGAGGTTAAAGCTGCCAGACGACGAGGCGTCTGTCGCTGCCACTGATACGGCAGAGGTTTGCAAACTGAAAGAGGTTTCAGTATTTCTAATTTTTCCTGCAAATCAAACATTTGCACTCCAGCGAATCTACTGGGATTCTCTTACAGCTTCAAAGAAATGAAACTGGATTATTTAGCGTAAAATACTCAAACAAAAGACGCCTTGTAGGAGGGAAATATATCTGAATATCCATCTGTCACGGATCTGGTTTCTGTTCTACATGGAAAATAAACCCAGCAAATTCTGTTGATTTGTATTTTGCTTCTTATGATTTAATGGGTAAATATGTCTTACAGCTAGAAAACAAAGCCACTAAAAGTGGCTTTCTATTGTTTTCTTAAAACAGAGAAGTATTATGTAAAAATCTACTTTTTTTTGAAGGCTATGTGGAGCAATTTCAACTTTTTTGTATGCTAGCTTACAAAAAGTTAGCTTAGCTAGCTGTAGCAGCATTGTTTCCTCCAAATGAAGGAGAAAACATTTGTTACTGACAAACTGCTGCATCCTAGATGCACAAAAAAGTGCTGAAGCAGCTCCTTCCTCTATTTTTTTAATTATTCAGCTCAGTTGCACAGAAATGAGGAATAATTTTTGATAATTGTAGATTTTATGCTATAATCTTGCCTTTGCTGTATAGTATCTTACTCTTAAGTTTGTTTTTTATACATTTTAATACTTTTATCTTTGTGTGAACCTACATGTCCTGCCCTTCACCTTTAACCTGTGCTGATCTGCAGATTGTTGCATCACTATTTCAGCCTCGGGTTTGTAGTTTGTTTTCCACTTATGACTGAGTTTGATGGTCGAAACATAAAATCATCACTATTCATTAACTGAGTTCTCAACTTTTTCAAAAAGTAAATAAATTATGCATACCGTTAAAAATACATGTATTTGATCTAAATTCTGCTGCTCTTAGCCAAAAAGCCAAATCAAATTTATATTTCCATCATTGATCTGATGTAGATGATGCTTGAATTAACAGAAAAAACAAGCAGAACCTTAAGATCTCTGAAGATCACAACAAATAATCTTTTGATGCTGTTCTGAAAAGCCTTGATTTGTCTGAAGACGTTTTAAGAGGCACTCTGACGGTCGTACGACGGCGCTCTCATTTACCGAGTGGCAGCTTTGATGCTTCAGTAAATTATATCACTTGCAAAACATTTTCAGAAAATCCCGTCTGCGCGGATGACAAATTCAACCTTTCATCGGTTTTAAGCTTCAAAGGAAAGCGACAAACTCCCCAAGGTTTCACTCAATTGATGGTTGCCCCATTTTCTCTACGCAACCCAAAGTTTACCTGCAGAAGAATACGAGAGACGATTTGAAAGGATTTGAATTCTGCAGCATATTGTGCAGGAAAACGTCTCCAAATTCTTTTCTTTGTTCCACAGATGGTAAATTTGGGGTGTTTTCAGCGATCTGCACAGCAGCTAGATGGTGATGTGTTTCATATGGATGTATGTCACTGCAGCAGATTTCTCCTCTCCTCGTGAACGCTCCCCTTCCTGCTGGTGGAGTCAGACAGGATATTAAGTAGGTCAATGAAATTCCTTTATACTACTACAGCAGGGAAGCAGAAGAACGGGAAATACAACACAGAGAGATGAAGACAAGTCACTGTTGCTCAGACACTGTGACTTATTAAAACGTGAAAGCGCTTCTGTTTGTTTTAGGAGCAAAACGCACCTAGAAAAGACTCAATGATGGAGGATTTCCTGTTGGATTAAAATTTTCTAGGTGTGATAAAACAAAAGCTCATAATTCATGCTGCCGTTGTTCCTCAGTCAGTGAGCAATAAACCGAATGAGATTATTGAAACTGGCAACTCTGAGAGCCAACAAGTGAAGAAAAAAAGCCTAACAAGAAGGTCTGTCACGAAAACAATTCATAACAAATGATAAATTGTCCCAGATAAATGATAATATTGTTGTTTTTATACCAATTTACAGTAATTACAAAATAGTCTAAAGTAAGGCTTGATTTCAGAATCAATGTGTTTTCTGACACTAAAAACATTAAAAAACATTAATTAAAATATCAATTCTGTTAATTAAGCCATTATAAAACACAGTTTGTGTGAGAAAAGAAAACAGGAGAATGGACTAAATATATATTTAAACTTTATTTTAGTTAAAATGTTAAATGAACAAGAGCTAGTTTAAGTTTATGGTAAACTGTGAACATGAATCAGTTCATTTTAACCAGTTCTTGTTCAGGATAAACCGCAACAACACGGCTAGTGAAATGTTATAAAGTAAGACTTTTAATTTGTGAAAGGAGGTTGTACAAAATGTTGTAACAACAAAAAACTGATATTTTTCAATTTTCCCTCCACTGAAAAAAGTGGATAGTTAGACTTTTTATTATCACCTGATAATATTTTACATTTTTTTCTATTAATTGTAAAATATAGATGGGAGCAATAGCAAATAATTTTAAAATAAATGATCCCTTTAGCAAGCAAGAAGTGACCATTTTTCAATGTAATCATTTCCAAGCTTAAGCTGCAAAAATGATTGAACTAAAATCTATTTAACTGAACAAATGAGCCACATCTGACTGCCTGAAAGGTCACAATTCACCACATGTAAGAGAGATCCCTCATAAAGAGCAGCGCCTAAATGCATTGATGGTTTAATAAAGAGCAAGCAGAGCGTGGCGTAAATTACGTCCCCACTTTACGGAGTGTTGCAGCGACAGGAGGAGGAGGAAATGTGCCAGGAGGAATACCTGGAAGTCAGTGAGCAGGAACAGAACCGCACAGAGGCCAAGCATCCGTCTTTCATGAAGGATGAATTTATCACAGCAGAGTGGGAACGCACAATAAATCACCTGACGCTCTGCGTGCAGCAGACATTTCATTTGTCTCATTTCATTACGCACATCAGAGGGCCGCTCTTCATTAAAAACAAAAAACAACTCTCAGATCGCTTCCTGGCTGGTTTTACGAAAAGCAGCAGCAGATCCTGTCAACCAGACTGGCTTTAAATCAGTTTCTCAAATTTTTTCAGACCATTTATACCAGTTAGCAAACACTCACAGACCAAATAACTAGAAGTCGCAATAACACAACATCTTAACATACAGAACCTGAAATTACAATACGTCTCTTAATTCATTGTCTTTGTTCCTCCTACACTGAAGGTGGCGCTGTCTGTAAATGTGACTGGCTTTAATAATAGAAAAATATTAATTATATTTTTCATAGAAGGAAAATAAAAAAAAAGACTTGAAATTAGTTAATTATTATCATAATAATTAATCATTTTTAAATGATTCAAAACCAGACTTGAGTTGCTTTGGCAAAGTTAACATTTTCTTTCATCCAGTAGGTAGTCCAACATAAATCATTTTATTTTACGTGTTAAGATGCAGTTAGTTAGCGTGGGGCGCTGTGCTGCTCCAGTGTGTAAATTCCAATATTACCTCTATGGCAGCATGAAAACAATGCTGCAGTAACTGCAGTATTTACATTTAAGCAGCTTTTTATGCTAATGTTTATTTTTAAGCATTTTCCTGAAGGCAGATTTTCACAAGCTGGTATTGTTTAAGTCATTATTCACCCGCTTTATACGTGCAAAATGCATCAGGCACAGCGTTCACACTCACATCAAATGAAACTATGTAACACCTCACAAATTTTCCTCTTGGGTTTTAACGCTGATTTCTCTGCTGTTTTCCACTAATAACCTTACAGACCTGACGTAGGACTCAATGGAGAATTTCTTGCCTTACTGTTGGCTGATGAGGCAAAAATGACTCAAAACTATCTCAGGTAATGAATGCATTGAGTTCTGCTACCTCTGCCATTACAATACTGTTTGTCGGAGGTCTGCTCTACATCCGAATGGGGTTGGAGCCGGCGTCATGTCAATTGTGTTTATTTAATATTAGCAGAGTATTGTCAAAGTTTTGCGCACATTACAAATGTGTGTAAAACTTGTGCACATTTGAAGATTTAAAGATGAACGGCAAAAGCAAATGAAGTGGATTAGCAGTGCTTGCTAACAGCTAATGTTTTCATCCAGGAAACGTTGCTGAGAAATCAGGCTGCTAGCATGACAACAGTCATGAAACTGTCATGCAGTCTTCGGTCAGAGGATTCTTCAGATTCGTTGTGAGAGTGACTGCTACAGGAGACCCAACAACATTTTTGGAATTTAGCAAACAGAAGTAAAACATAAGAAGAAGAATGTTTTATTATTTAGCATGTTTTGAACAATAAGGTAGTTCAAGGTGCTTTAAAATACGCCGTTTTAAAACAACAGGATTTTTTGTTGTTGTTGTTCCTCAGCTATGATTTACAAGGTGTGGTTAAAGCAGTAAATCAGGAGCATCTTCTCCTTCCAGTCAGGCGACATTCTTATCAGTAAAGCTCGACTTCCTTCTCTTATGTCTGAGAATGTGAGTCAAGCAACTGAGTTATACCTCCGGTTTTTACATCTGATCCCCAATTAGCTTGTTTTGCACGTCTCAAACAGTAGCATTGAAATAATTACTCTCTGTTCATTAAAACTTCAACAGGCTCCCTCTAAAAGTGAAAAAAACATATCTGAAGAAATGTGGAGCTGTTATTTAAAGACATGGTGGGGGTGTTTCATCAAAAAATAATAATAATTTTAAAAAAAACACCCAGAAATGGAAGCATGTTTTTCTGGGACGAACCACGGGGGAAGAGAAAAAAAAACTGCAATCATTTGAAGCAGCAGCCCTTCGACTCATCTCCCCTTTCTCTCAAAGAGACGCTCTGCATGTCATCTGCTGCTTGTTGGACGATAAATTGTCCCAAAAGTTATTGCGATAAATGATAATATTCTTGTTTTCAAGCAATGCAATAATGAAAGAAAACATTCTGCATTGTTTTACCGACAACAAGGCCCAACAAAGTGCTCAAATCTGCCCTCAGTAACAGCGACTGAAACCTTTCATGGGGACAATAAATAAATACTTTCAAGTAGCCAAAGTGTAGAAATGTTGCGACTCCAGTGTGTTTGTTTTTTTGTTGTTAGAAATGTAGATCTGAAGCCAAACTCCACAGCAGTCAGATAAAGACAGAGCTTGGGAATCACCAAACTGCTCGGTGTGTCTGGGATTGGCCTACTTCCTCTGGGCTGGCAGACGGTGGCTAACCTGCTGCTGTCACAATCAATAAATTAAGCAGTCCGACCTGAGCGGCTCTGAGAATAATCTCAGCTCATCTGATTACTGGTGAGACTTTACTTCACAATCGCCAAAGTAAAAACTTCCTCCTTCTTTCTTTGGGCAACACAGCAGCAAAACATCGCTGCAAAAATCAGGAAAACATGCAACTGTGATACTACTGGTGAATGTTGAGATGCCAACTAGGAACATTCCACATTTTTGAAGAGGCAGTAAAATTGACTTTTGAGCTTCACATCATGTTATAATGTTATTTACTCATCAAAAATATACCTGGAGTGTAACTTTAGTTATTTATGCAGGTTTGACAAATCCTGTAATATCCATGGCAAACGGCCGAGCCGCTGTCCGACGAACACAGCTGTGATCTGAATGATGAGTTTTCTCTCTGTGGTCCAACAGGTTTCAAGAAATTTAGCCTCTGGCGTTCCTCTGCCAATGGCCGTTAAAGGATGCTAACGGACGCTCACAGATGCTAACGGACGCTCACACGTGCTAACGGATGCTCACATATATATGCTAACGGACGCTCACACGTGCTAACGGACGCTAACATATGCTAACGGATGCTCACATATGCTAACGGACGCTCACACGTGCTAACGGACGCTAACATATGCTAACGGATGCTCACATATGCTAACGGACGCTCACAGATGCTAACGGATGCTCACGGATGCTAACGGACGCTCACGGATGCTAACGGACGCTAACATATGCTAACGGATGCTCACATATGCTAACGGACGCTCACGGATGCTAACGGACGCTCACAGATGCTAACACATGCTAACGACGCGCTGCTGCCTCACCTCTTTGATCCTCTCCAGCTCGTTGTGCAGCGCCTGCTTGGAGATCTCCACCTCGATGATCTTCTGCCTGAGCGTCTCGTTCTCGTCCTCCGCTCGGCTGCGCTTGTCCTCTGTGCTCTCCAGCTCGTTGTGCAGACGCACCGACACGTCTTTAGCAACCTGAAGACCGTTTGGTTTCACAAGATTAATATTTTTGACGACTCCTCCGTTATTCTTTTTCAGACTTCAGTACTTTAACGTCTTTTACTTGAACACAAAGTAGAGCAGAGGAAGAGAAATGATAAAAAAATATCTTCCAACTGACTAACCTCAAGCCTTTTTTGTTGTTTTGACCATTTCTCATTTTCTGCTAATAAATACTAAATTTTTGCTTGGAATTTCAGACATGCTGTCAGTAGTTCATAGAATCAAAGAACAATGTTCATTTTAGTCAAACATAAACCTGTAAAGAGTAAAATCAGAGAAACTGATGATTGAAAGTGGTGTTTTAATTTTTTGCTGAGCTGTCTGCAGTAAAAACCGTAAAAGTATTTCTTCCTTGCTGTTGAAGGTTTTACAAAAATAAATTTCAGACAAATCGAACCAACAAGCAGCACCTTGAGGTCCTGCTCCAGACTGCGCAGCAGCTCTCCGTCCACATGGCCCGTCTGAGCGACACGCAGACTCTTCTGCTCCGCTTTCCTCAGTCGGTACTGCAGGATGCGGCAGTTCTTGTTGGCCCGGTCCAGTTCCCGCCGCAGCTCCTGCACCTGGTAAACCTCCTCCTCCAGGTAGCTGTCCCGAACCTCCTCCATCTCCGCTCGCAGCTCCTCCACTTCATCCTGGAAGATGCAGAGATGGAGGAAACAACCAAATGTTTAGGTTCTTAATTTGTCATCAAATTAAAAGGTGACCTGTTACCTTGTACAGGTTCTAGCGCAAAGGGCAATAAAAAAACATGATTACATTTTTACACAAAATCATTCTTAGAAAATGAGATTTTAGTTCAGTTCTGAATATTTTGAGCTGCTTTAAATCTAAGTAAGCTGCTGCTGGCCACGGGCCAACTCAACGAGTACACTTGCACGTGAAAATGGCTGAAAAAAGATGCACAATTATCCAACTGTACATCTTTGAAAAGCATTAGGAAAGCCTCCTGCACAACCAACAAGAATGCAGCAAGTGGTTTCTGGATGGTAAGTCAACAACAAAACACTTCTCTTTTCCAGCAGCCGTTGTACTGCACATACAGCTGTAAAAACAGTTGGCCAAATGTGCTGGGGCTGAATAAATTTACAGAAATTAACTCATTTTAATGTGAGTTTTTTTCCACTAAAACAAAATATTCATACGTTTTAAGGCTTCTTTCTGAAAAGCATTAGTAGAGCCTTCTGCACAACCAACAAGAATGTAGCAAGTGGTTTCTGGGCAGCAAGTCAATAGCAAAATACTTCTCTTTTCCAGCAGCCATTGTACAGTGCATACAAAACCAGCTGACCAAACATGCTGGAGCTGAATAAATTTACCCAAATCAACAAATGTTAATGTGAGTTTCAGCTGTTGTAACAAAAATATTAATAAAAGTTTAAACTTTATTTATTTAATATAATAAAGGTTTCTTTCATTCGGAAGGCAAAACTAATTTTAATGAGGCTTTTCTGCAATTAAAAGTTACAAAACTGAGCCTCTTTTAAGGACAACTGTGCAGAAAGTTCAGATCTGAGAGACACAAGATGAGATTAAAAAGGAAACTGGTTAAATAAATGTTTATTTTTTTCTGCTATAAAACAGAAAGTCAAATCAGGGGCAAAATTGATCAGTAAATGTCAATGTGATGAAAGCTGTGTCATAAAAACGGATTTAAAAGGTCAGATAAAGGTTCCCCAATCATAAGGATGAGTTTAAGTTATTTTCTGGCATAAATCTAATAAGGAAAATATGCAGTATGATACACTTATGTGGATTACGTTAATACTTTTAAATGGTTAAGCAGGAGCTCCAGTAATGATGACGTAGCATCCATATTTGGGCTGAGGCGTCTCATCAACATGCAGAGGTTTCTGTCCCGTTTCTGTTTGCTGCGTAGATTTCCCCAGGGACAGAGATCCCAACATGCGATGAAAAGACAACGAAGGAGGGAGAACCGTGTCAATTAAAGAAAACTAAATCCATCCTGATTTGGGAAAGCACTGAGGCCAGTGTTATCTGAGCAGGAAGCAGCTAATGACCTCGTAGACGGTCGAAGCGATCGATGCACAGGTTCAGAGCGGCACACTTAAAGAAAACCTCTGGTGTTTATTACAGGAGTGTTTGGTCCTGTTTTTAAAGACACTTTATCTTCAGCCATCAGCAGTTCTGATCGCTTAGAAAGGTTATATGCAAAATAAAAAGGTTTAAAGTGAACATTTTGTTCGTTTTTTCTCAATGAAATATGAGCTGGAAGGTTTTCTGACTGGGTTTTAATTTGCTACTAGAACTACGCCTGTCACAATGAATTTTACTGGACGATAAATCGTCCCAGAAGTTATCGTGATAAACGATAATATTGTTGTTTTGATAACATTTCCAGGTAATATAATGGTAATATCACAATAATGCAAGAACATATTCTGAAAATTAATAAACTTTAAATTCTAATGAAACTGGAAGACATTTTAAAAATAAATGAACAAAACAGCAGAAACGACAAATAAAATGAGTTATGAAGTCTCTGTACACCAGACTAGAGACTTTTATCCTTCCGTTTTTGGTACAAAAAAGAAAAACAATAAATTGTGCAAATGGAAATTATTGAGCTTGTTTTAATTTATCATGTCATTGATTTATTGATTTATTGTGACAGGTCTAATTATGAGGAATTAAATGTCTCTATGTTGCATAGATTGATCCAGGACTGCAACTAATGATTATTTTAGTAATCTGACGATTAATCAGATAAAAAAATTCTACAAAATAAAGCCACCTAATATATGGCAGAAATACCTTAAAAGATACAAATAAATAATTCAGTTCCTTTTGTAAATAAGAAAACATATATATATATATTTTGCCTGAGATGCAACAACACAACTGTCTTTTAGTGAATTTGAGCCTATTTTTGTTTTGCAAACATTTTTCGGTCTAATTAAGTTTCCTAAATTTGACTTTTTCTAATCCGTTTCTGCATATTTTTTAAATTTGAACATAAAAATTAAATTGTGAGCAACAAGACTGATCAAACTTAAAAGGAAAAGTTGTAAAGATTATGATATAATGTACTGTAATTAAGAGAAATATGACTTAAGTGCAAATTGAGGATTCATAAAACTTTTTAGGTAAATTATTAATTTGTAAAAAGGCGTTTTATTTTGTTTAATTCTTTTGTAACATTAATTTACCAAAATAAATATAAAACTATAAGATCTGAAATGTTATTTTAAATTAATTTTTTGTGCTTTTTTAGAATAACAACATTTCTAGTAGAAAGAACGATACAAGTGATATCGAAATATATTTCACAGCTTTTTGAAACCAAATCAGAGATTTTGTTTTGGTATAATTAACTCTGACATATCCAACATTTTTACTTATTACTGTTTTTATTCTATATGTTCTTATTTAGAAAGTAGTAATAAGTGGTGTAAAGTTAGTATTTGTAAGTAGTAGGGGTAAGTGATATTAATGTAAAGTTTTATTGCGATATTTTGTGGTAATATTGTGATAACGATAAAAGTGACAATAAAAACTATTACTTCTTTTCACATAATGATTTGTGTCACTAATTTGCTCACAGTAACTGAATTTAATGATATTAAATGCAGTTAAATATAATCAAACTGCATTAAGATGCTGCTTAATATGATTACATAATTTATTATGCATCAATAAATCTTATATTTATTGATAAGTAAAGATGCGACCACTGAACAAACAGTGGAAAAAATACTAAAACCTACAATATGGACAGTATTGGGTGGTTTAAACATAATTAAATTAAATTTATTGTGACAAGAATAAATCAAAATTCTTATCATGATAAGGAATTTATCATGATAAATTATGAACAATACGTTAAAAGCCCACTCTTAATTAAACAGTTAATATTCGAGAATCTGCTGGAGAAAATTAAAGTGACAGACCAGTTAATTGGATCATTCACAGACAACATTTGCATATATTTGCAGCTAAAGATAAATTTACCAGCCAATCGAGGGGAACTTGTTGCAGAAATCCAGCTGCATCCAAGCAAAGTCACACCAAATGAACACAAATTTGTTCTGCCAAGCTGCAGACTTTGCTTAGTGGGGGAAACTCGGTTATTTAGGTAAACATCTTTTTATGGGGGGAGGTTAGAGGGCCTCAGAGACCCAGCTGGCAGGCAGTGACAGCCGGGGTCTTTGAACGCACCCCCTCCACACACTGACATGCGACTGTCATCGAGTCCTGGGGGATAAAGCCGTTACAGCCAGAGGCAGCAAAGCTGATTAACTCTCCTGTGTCTCGACCGATCGAGACAGAAACGAGTGATCAAGTTTGAAATATTACTTTCATCTGTGTTCAAATGTAACTTTTTCATCTTCGAAATGGAAAAACTGAAGGTTCGTTTGTGTCTTTTTTTTTTCTTTTTTATCGATTTGTAGGTACATTTTAAAGCAGCGAATGAGACAGAAAGTCCAGTTTAGATTCAAGCTTTGTTTTAAAAATATGGTTCCTGTGTCAAATATCGAGCTTTTACAGATAATCTTTAAAGAAATAGAAAATTACCACAAATTCTTACTGAGTAATTTGGTCTAGTTTCGAATGCTAATCTATTAGTACACTTAAAATAAGACGAAAACTAACTTACAAATAATTTTTCAGCAAGAAATATTAGCTTGTTTTGAGTAAATTATTCCTAAATATTGGTTAAATAAATACTAGTTCCAATGCAAATTATTTTACTCATAACATGGAAAAATCTCTTCTTAAAAGTGAAAATCTGCCACCATTATAAAGGAATTATTTACTTACAACAAGCTAATATTTCTTGCTGAAAAGATACTTATAAATCAGTTTTCGTCTTCTTTTAAGTTTACTAATAGATTTGTTGTAAACCATAATTACTTGCATCAAAACAAAGACACACCAAACAAAAACAAATACGCAAAATATGTTTTACCACGCTGCAGATTTGCTTAATTTTATGTGTATGCAGTGAGAATATTGTGTCCTGCACAATCCAGCTCTCATCAGCACAGATGCATTAATCTGAGCAAAACGTGAGACTTTATGTCAGAACAGGCTTTAGCTTTGACTGAAACAGAATGAAAAATATGAAAAAAGAAAAAACAGGGGGAAGCACCAGGATGAAGCCTCCCCCTCATAAAAGTCCCATCAATAAAGGTCAAATCCGCAGAGATGGCTGAGAAGATTACCAGGATGACATGATGGATGGAAAACCAGTGGGAATGTGTTTAGATTTGAGATATAGATGAAAAATTAGGTTATAATAAAGCAGGTGAAAAGTCAAGGGCATCAATAACAATCAGCATTGAATTTTTTTTTGGGGCAGCCAGTAAAGGAGAAGACTGGGGCGACCCCTAAAAATCTGCTGCACCCTTCCCCCACTAATTCCCCCACCCGTGGTCAGATGGTCTTATGATTATATGCATAAACTGCGCATTATTTTCACATTCTGACATGAAACTGGTGGATTTTTTTGATCCTCATGTATTTGAGGCTTTGTCTGTGGAATATCTCTCCAAATTACTCGTGGAAAATTTGCATATTTGTCAATTTTTTGCAGAGAAATCTAAAATATAAAAAAAGAAAATGCAACTTAGGAAGCTGAAATATTCCTACACAAAGCAGCCAATCCAGAAGCGGCATCCATTTTCCTTTGGTGCTGATTGGCTGAACACACAAGAATAGAGATAAGGATAACTGCTAAGATGTGCTAATTAATGTCTCTTTTGGAAAAATCAACTGGAACGCTCTCCGGAGTCGGATTTCCCACTGGTGAGACTTCGCCGTTCAACGACATGGCCATTCATTGCATCAAGAGTATTAAGATGTGGTGGAAACATGTTTATTTTACAACACGCACATGTAAAAAATGCATCTAAAATTAACATGTTAGATGTAGCACCTGCAGCTGTAAACTGAACAAATTAAAAGTGATGCTCACTTAAAATGATGTTTATGAAAGTTACTGTGTTTACGGGCGCCGCCATGTTGAAAATCCAAAACTCAGTAAGTAACTTCTACAAAAAATGTATTTTACATATTTGCTAAATGTTGACAGTAGAAGACAGATAATGTGAAACAAAATATCTCCCAGTTCTAACTGCAGACATACATCACTCAGTCAGAAACATCCAATCAGAGCCGGGAGGAGGATCTTAGCGCTGTCAATCACTCTCATGCTCACCTCTTCCCTTTTGCTCTCTGCTACAACTGGTTCACCACAACATAGTCTGCCACTAATGCTAAGGCTAGTTAGCCTAGCTACAAATGACAGCAGATAAACAGTTTTCCTGGAGCGGTAAGTTGTTTCTCTGTTATTAGCACATTGATTGACATTGCTAAGACCGGTCTCCTGGCTCTGATGGGTTGTGATTGGCTAGTTAGCATGACCACCAATGACAAAAGACAATCAGTTGTTTCTCTGTCATTACCACATTTAGCAGAGAGTACATGAGGGGGATTGACAGCGTTAAGACCCGCCTCCTGGCTCTGATTGGCTGCTTTTAACTGGGAGTGGTGTATTTCTTCAGACAGCAACAGTAGCTCAGGGAGGAGGTGAAGGAGGTCCATCTTTTCACAGATTATCTGTCATATTGTACTTTGATGACATGGTGACATCTTCAACAATATATATATTTTTTATAAAAGTTAAATGCTGCAGCTTTAAACCTGGAGTCCTGACTTCAGAGGTAACTGGGACACAGTATAAGTTTCAACTCCCATACCTAACTAAAACTCAAAATTCTGCTACTTTGAATTTTGGTTTGACACCCAGACATAATTAGAGCCCCCATCTAGCCAACCACCATAAAACTTTCAAGAGGCGCCCCTGCATCTATCAGCTCTGGCCCAGGCTTTTATCAAACCCAGTCCGTACCTTGAGGTAGTCGTTTTCAGATCTCAGCTCGTCTATCTCCCGCAGCAGGTCGTCCTCGACTGCAGCCCTGCTGGTTCCTGCCGGTTTGAATTGTGCGCTGGTGGACGGTTTCTCCGGTTTCTGCCTCTCTCCCTGCGGCCCCGGAGCGGGCTGAGCCGGAGACGCGCCGGTGGGCGCCGGAGCAGCAGGATTATCGCCCACAGGCTGATCCCGGTCGCTGGAGCCGGTGCCGGACTCGGCGTCGCTGGCGGCCGGCGCCTGCTTGTGTTCGTCGGACAGCGGATCGGACGGGCAGTCCGACAGGTCCGAGCTGCTGTCCGTCTGGCTGACCCGGCTGAGCTGCGCGCCGGTCGGAACCCTGATCGGGGATCCATGGCTGAGAGGCCCCGGGGATCCCGCGGCTAGTTTGCCCTTCTTGCCTTTGGTGCGGATCGGACTGCTGGTGCTGTCCGGCTTGGTGCTGCTGGCCGCTGCATGCTGCGGCGCCTTCGTGGGTTTTTTCGTGGCGGGGGACTTGATGCTACTTTTTGGCGTGGCTGGTTTCTCTTTGGCCCCGGTTGTGTTGCGCCTGGAGGTTCGGTTCGGATGGGCTAAAGACGCCGTGGCAGACTGCTGCTGCTTGGCCAGTTTCGGGGACTTGGGGACGATGGCAGGTGGTTTGTTGGAGCGGGAGTGCACATCCTTGAGGAAAGGTCTCGCCGGGGAAGGCGCTCGGTTCAGCCTCTTCTTCTCCAACAGTTGGCTCTGCGGTTTGGAGTCAGAGCCATTGGAGCTCTCCATTATACAGGAGGATGATCAGGAAGGAAGCGATCAATCCACGGCACCGAGGAAAATCTCTGACGTGCGCCTGCAGGGAAGCAGCCAGGTTGCTCTGCTTTCTTCTTCCTTGTCGGTTTGGGGATGCGCATCCTGCGGCGGGCTGGATGCTGCTTTTCACTCCATCCAGCAACATTCACCAGGTTGTCATTGTAGTCCCCTCTGCCTGTGGAGCCTCCAGAGGAAACACTGCAATGAAGGAGAGGGGATTAGTGGCAGGTTGCATCTGCAGCCCGGGCTGCTTCAACTCAACTTGGGAATCACAGAAGTGAGCCGGAGTCAGATCCCTTCCTCCTCCATTCCCGTTTCATGCGCTCCGGACCCCAGCCAGTCGCTCTCCTTCACAAATGACACGTAAAATCTGCAATCGCTGCGGTGTGAGGCTCGACGCCCGTGGATTCCTGCGAGGCGCATGCGCTGCTGCTTCACACCCCTTGTTTTCTGTGGGACCAGGTCTGCCACGCTCTGCTGCGCATGTCCTGGCGGCTGTTGAACACCTTTTCACAAAGGGACAAATGTTTATGCAAAAGCCCAATAAAGGCGAACAGAATATCGAACCAAAATGTTCACAACAAACTTAAAGCAAAGTTGTGGTAAATTAGGTGGAAGCATTTTGATGAGTCATTTGCTTTTTTTTACAAGTAAAAATCTGAAAAGTATAGCATTGTAGGCGCAATGTTATGCATTTCACAGGCACACAGTGACATGTTATAATACAAGGAAGTAACTGTTACCTTGAATTATGAAAAAGTGTATATATCAAACATAAAAGAAAAGAAATGACTTTCCAATTTGACGTCTGTCTCTTTAAGAAGTTCCTTCTCTTTTAGACAGCTGCTTTGTCATCACAACAAACCTTATCCATTAAAGCTGCAGCATGCCACTTTTACAAAAATATGAACAGCCGCCACCATGTTATGAGACAAATAATCTGTGAAAAAATCTGAAACAACCAATCAGAGCCAGGAGGCGGGTCCTAGCGCTGTCAATCAACATCATGTACTCACTGCTATATGTGCAAGTGGAAAGAACTTACCTTGACGGGAATCTGCAGTGATCGGTGGCCATGCTAACTACCCTTACATCCTGCTATTGGGTAGAATCTGTAGTATGTAACATAAGCATGATTGACAGCGCTAAGACCCTCCTCTGGGTCCTGATTGGTCGATTCTGACTGAACGGTGTATTTCTGAAGTTTGCCTTTGGAGAAGACAGAGGAGCTTTATTTTTCCATCGATTATCTGTCTCCTACCAAACTGTGACGACATGGTGACATTTTTAACCAATATGAAAAAAATATGCATATTTAATAAAAGTTACATTCTGCAGCTACAAACTATTTACAGTCATTTTTAAGAGAGTTGGACAGAATAGTAACATTTATGATGAGTTCCACAGAGTTGCAGTTCTTCCAGGTGTTAGCTAATTACTGCTGCCGCTAGTCTGGAGGAACTGGGCGGGAAAGAAACCAACTGTTCAAGCTTTGCCACAGATTTCAAATTAGATTTAGGCCTGGACTTTGACTACACCATTTGAACACATGAATGTGCTTTATTCAAAGCCGTTTGATTTTAGCGTCAGGCTTCATGCTTGTCGTCCTGTCTCATATTTTTTGCAGACTCTTAGTTTTTTCTCCACATGATGCTGCCACTACCACAAACTTCCTAATCTCTCAGTCACCAAAAAACGTAAATAAACACAAAGCTTTAGTAATAAATATAGACATCTTTAATTGCATTTCATTAGTTCAAGAATGCCACAAGTTATAAATACAGTCAATCTGCTTTAAACCTTCCAGAGACTGGTTTTAACACAAAATAACAGACATACATCATAAAGGATACACGTCGCAAATAAAACGCAATTCTTTAAATGTATAGTTAAAAACCACAAAGTAGTAAAAGGCTTGGTTATCAGAACAAAGTCCACAGGGTTAGTGCCAAAACGTCGAGGGGAGAAAGGTTTCCTTTCCAAACGAACACCACTATCTGAAGAAATGCTCGCACTTCCAAAACTCAGGCGATAAAAATCCCAATTTTCCAGATAATTTCAGCGCAAACGGTGTCCAGCTGGACGATAATCTTATTGCTAGGAGGTTTAACTGAAAACTTAATGTTTTATTTTATTCTAGAAAAGCTGTCAGTTTGAGAGTTTCTTTTTTATTATCAAAACTCACAGTACTACGTTGCTACTTCTGCGATAATTTAATAACAAACAAAGCCTGAACTTACACAATCCACCAGACCAAAACGAGGGAGAAATGCAAGATTATTGGTGATCTAAACGTGGAAAATTAATAGAAAGGTTGTTAAGTTAGATGCAGTTTACAACTTCACCACTAGATGTCAGTACACTTAACATAATGGGGCTTTAATTGTTCACAATTCAGAAAAAAATCCCAACTGTGCAGCTCTGAGCCCATCAGTTTCCTGAGTCACACAAACACCAAGCAAGTCGCCTTCTACTGCTCCAACTTTTTAAGCCTTTATTGTTTATTCTTCCCCCCAAATTCATAAGAAAATAAACAAACAACAGAGAAGTATTAGTAACAAGAAAGGATAGAACCATGTCTGCATTCTGGCGGTATTACCGTCTTTAGCACAAATAGATCCAGGACTACATTACCCATATCTCCTTGCGTCTACAGAGCGTAGCCACATTAGTGCTAAATAAACTACAACTTGTGTTATTTTGTTTTCCTGCATGTCAGCTTAAAATGGGAATCTGGTTTTGTAGTGCAAAACGTTACAATTTATAGAAAAATAACTCCAGCCACATTAATACTTCAAGATAAAGTAGATCCATAAATTTATGACTTGGCAAAAATATCTCCACCTTATCCAGTAATTACAGCAACCACACCATATTTATGCTTAATCTGTCTCTTAGTAAAAACACGTCAAGCTTAAACTGAGCTATAGAGAGATGTGAGATGTAATCCCTTTGTCTCGGAGCGACTCGGATGATTTTAAAATTAGTGAGAGGTTTCCCACATGCCTAGTGTAACCGTCCAAACACTGAGGTAGTCTGGGTGTAGACAGGCAGGTGGTAGGAAGGTTCTCCAGGTGTAAGCGTTAGTGCGCTGCAGGTCAAAGTGTTCAGTAATGGAGGAGAGGAAGCAACAGAGAGGATAATACTGCTCGATTCATGCAACAATTACAGCAGCGGTCAATAAAGTGCTGCTGTGTACTGCCCCCATGTGGCCACGTTGGTGCGCTGCAGGTTTCAGAGAGCGTCTGGGGGTGTATGTGTGTGTGTCGGGTGTGTTTCCACACAGAGTCTCAGCAACAGCGCATGCGGGGAGGGGGTAGCTCCGGTGGCACTTCGGGTTCAGGCTGCAGAGACAGGACGCTGTTGGAGAGCTCCTTGTTGGAAACTTCAAGAGGCATCTGGGGGAAAAAAACAGGAAACTCAGCCATCCAGAGGTGAGAAAACAAGACAGAAATGGCAACAAACAGCAGCTTTACCTGCACTGGAGCTGGGAGATGTGGATTAAAAATAAAAATAGCTGATTTTTTTCAGAACATATGCAATTTTCAATTATAATAATCTAAAAAAAACCTTCCCAAATCAGACGGGATTCATTGAAAAACAAAATTTCAGTTGTTTCAAAACAAAATAATTTTATATAATATATGCAATTAAATGCCAATTCTTGGCTTTGCTGAACGTTACAACTGATCTCTCTTTATGCCATTAAATTATTTAAAATCTAATTACACTAATGGAACAATAAAAGATAAAAGTCTCTTTCGAAGGTTATAAACATAATCAGTTAAAACATAAATTCTTAATTCATCGTTTTACCTCATAAATAAATAAATATCCAAAATCCTAAACACTCCAACCTTGCTGAGAATGTCATCAACAAGCTTGACAAAAATCTCATCCACGTTAAAATTATCCTTGGCACTGGCTTCGCAGAAGCGCATCCCACTTATCCGAGAGGCAAACTGTAAAATACAAAATAAATCAGGAAATTCAGCTTCAGCATCATTAGCATTACAGGCCTGGAAAGGACGAGCCATGGGTAGGCCTGGCATGATAACAAATTTTACTAGACGATAAATTGTCCAAGAAGTTATTGCGGTAAACGATAAAACTGATGTTTTGAGACCATGTTCAAGTAATAACAGTGCAAGAAAACATTGTGAAAGATCAATAAACTTTAAATTCTAGTGAACATTTAACACTGGAGCTGGAAAACATTTAGATATCTAAAATAAATAAACAAGAGAAACACTGACGGTGTGCATAAGGAGTCTTCATGAATGTTATGAAGTGTAATTCGGTAAATAATTACACTTTTACTGAGAAGTTGCACTAAAAGTCCCATTATTTACTCAGTGACACTTTATGACAACAGTCAGACATTCATGAAGACTCCTTCATGTTCATGAACACCTGTCAAATAAACTGTCACTGACACATCAAATAACATTAATTATGATATGTAAACAAAAATGTCCTTCAGGAAAAAAAAGCTTTAGTTTAGTTGAGCCAAAAGCAGCAGGTTGAAGACTTTTATCACCCAGTTTTTGGCAGGAAAAAAAGCCATGCAAATGGAAATCATTGAGTTTACTTTAATTTATCGTGTGATTAACTGATTTATTGATTATCGTGACATCAGCTGGTAAACATGAGAGGAAAGTTTGAAGTTGTAGTGATGATGTAAAGACGTGAACTCACTCTCTCTCCTTGTTGTTTTGAGATGATCCGATCCGTCTCACAGTCCAGCTTGTTTCCCACCAGCAGAAGCTCTGCTTCCTCTGAGGCGTACTGACGCGCCACAACGAGAAACAGGGCAGAAAAACAGCAACTCAGAAAACGGCACTGGGCTTTTAGAAATGTACAGCGTCAACCAATGTTGGCTGGAAAAAACACGTTGGGTCAGTTAATTCGGTTTGGGATGTTTTTCACATTTGACAGGTGTCTTCTTAATCAAATACATCTGGTAAGTTTCTCTTACCTTGTCTATCATTTTCATCCATTTAGGAAGGTCCTCGAAAGTTTCCTGTTTTGTGATGTCATAAACCACGACGATTCCCTTGGCTCCTCTGTAGTAGGCCGACGTGATGCTGTTGAACCTCTCCTGGCCGGCAGTGTCCCTGTAGCAAAGAGATCAGACCACATTATTCAAAAAGGATTTAAATATAAACAAAAACATCAGTTTGAATCAGAAATAATTTACTTTCACGGGTCCTCATTACATTAAATGAAGATGTACAAGAAGAATCAGTCGAGGAAGCTTGTTCCTACATTATTGGTATAATCATTTTAATGGTTTATTGTTTTATCTGATTAATGACAGCTGAGAGCCGTAAAGTTATGATCCTTCATTTAGACGTATCAGAGTAAAGACGGTTGAACAAAAATGCCACATTTTTCAGATTTTTATTTACACAAGAGGTTCATAAACTACATATTCTCCTGCCACTTCAAATGTACCAGTTTGACATGAAAATGACAGCTTGTTCTTTCAGTAAACGGCTTTTTTGAGTCCTAAATTAGTTATTAGTTTATTTAAACGATTAATCACAATTAATCGTTCCAGCTCTAATCTTAAATGCAAAATGTACATAATTTTTGTATAGTTTGGCTTAATTCCTGCTCTGAAAAAGCTGTTCTTTCAGCAATTTTTTCTAAGTCTGCATTCTCCAGTTAATAATTAATCAATCACTAAATTAGTTGATTATTTCAATAACTGATTCATCACCATTTATCTGATTGATCATTTCAGCAATAGTTCTTATGAATAAAAATCTGAAAAGTGTGGCATGAATTTATAGTTAAGCTCTGGGTCGATTTTTTTTTTCTCAGATTAAACAACTACTAAATATATGATTATTTCAACAGTCGATTAATCCGATTAATTGTTTAAGCTCTGATTTAAATACATAGATTTTTGTAATTTTTACCATAAAAATGTCTAAATCTACAACGTACAAAGAATGCTTATGTATTACGACACAATCACATTTTAACAGGCGGTAAAACAACATAAAAAGTGGAATGATTGTATTATTAAACAGGTCTGTAATTATGATGTCATGGCTTGATGTCTGAATTAAATTCTCTGTTCAGAGATTAAAAGGAAGAAAAAACAAAACCAACAACCCACAGTTGTATTTTAATGACAGCAGTATAAGCAACACTAAGTGCAGAGCTACTGTACCTTCAGCCAGCTAGTCTCCCTTCTCCCCAGTGAGTCACAGTCAGGCTAACGAGCAGGAGAGTGGACAGACAGCAGCACAATGGCAGGGTTAGCCGAGACTGGACAAAGCTGAGGTGGAGCTTGATGACAGATTTCAACACGACGAGAACGCAAACACACACACACACACACACACAATGGGTGACAGCTGTCCAGATCAGAGTGAGGACTGGTAGAGGAGTGAGTTTGAGATGGAAAAGTGGATGACGGTTCGTCAGCAGCAGAAATGTGTTAGTGAAACAAGCAGAGGAAGTCCCACATCGAAGCTAAGCTCCGCGCGGCACGACTCGGATCCGAAAACTAATCCACAAAGTTCAGCTCGTATCATTTTTCACAAACAAAACTTACCAAATAAGCTGCATATAAATGAAATTCAATTAATCTAAAACGGGCCATTCTCCAAAGACAGGCTTTATTAGGAACTTAAGATTTACACTTCGTCAGTACCAGAACTGGGTTAATAAATATGGTTAAAAATGGAAAAAAAACTAAATTCAGAAAAATTAAAACGGGAGAACATTTTTTATTTAAAATAAAATCAAGGATAAACAGACTAAAGAACAGTTTCTAAAAGAACTGTTCTTGTACTGAACATAGCAAATATATCTTAAACCTGATCTTTATTTATTCATTTTTATTTATTTTAGTCTTAACATCCCAGCTGTTCTTTGTTTCTTGGAGAGTTGCAATTTTTTTTATATCCCTTTGTGCTTTATTTGTGCACAATGACAGTAAAGGCAGTTCTGACTCTGATAATTAAAGGGACGTCTTAATCTTTATGCGACACAAACGTAACGTTTACTTTCTTCTTCTGCGCATGCGGGTCGCTTCGGGGTCGTAAACCATTCACACAGATTACTGAAGCATTTATTTAGTATGAACAACCATACAAGAAACAAATAAGTGAACTTCAGTACAAAATTTAAAAAATAAATTCATTAAAAATAAAAATTTGGATTTGAGCATCAAGACCTTCAGATTTTAAATAGTATTGGGACAAATGGCTTGGAAAACATTAGTTAAATTATTTGTTGTATATGACGAAGCAATAGCAAAAAAAAGTAATCAAAAATGATAAATGTGAACTACTTTTTTTAATAATAGTGAATAAAATATTGCATGAGCAAAGAAATCTAGTAGTAGGGAAATGCTTTATTTTTATTTTTTACAAAACTAAATGCTTTCTTCCATTTGGGAAAATATATTTGATTTTTTGTTTGTTCTAGAGCCTAAAAAACATTTAATATGTAATTTAATTTAATCATAAATATGATTAAATTTTAGATTCCTATTCAAATATTCAGGACAATTTAAAGCTGTAAGAGAGACACAACTTAAAAAAAATACTGAATGAAACCAAACTGAACAAACACTTCATGAATATCACAAAGATAATATTTGGTAATTAGTGCTTCATTATTAGAGCACATTACTGCAGTGAGCTAATATATGTTTATTTTTTTAATGTATGTAAATCTTATGTAAAAACTCGCACTGCCTTCAAAATGCCTATTTTTTAATTTAAAAATAAACAAACAAACTATCTGCACAGGTCAGATGAGCCTTGCATGGCAGCAGCAGCAGCTTGGTTAGTGCAGGACAAAGAAACCAAGCAGGTTTGCATCAACTGCAGCTCATCCCAGAGGAAAACTCACCATATCTGAAGTCTGATCTTCTTCCCTCTCAATTCAACTGTCTTGATTTTGAAATCAACACCTGCAAAAGGAAACAGAAACGTGAATTCAGCCGAATACCATCCATGATTTATTTTATTTAACCAGATGAGTTCATTGAGAACAAATTCTCATTTTCAACAACGACCTGATCAGAAGACATTAAAACATTACACAGCAAAAAAGGAAGAATATTTTTTTTTAAAACTGACAAAAATACAACTATACTCTGTCTAACGATACTAAAACATTTTTAGAAGCATGTATATAATGTACTTTGTTTTTTACTGAGTTGATCAAGGTTGACATTGAAGTTTCTTCTGTTGCTTTCATTTTCATGCGAGTAGTTTCTGGGGGGTTTCCATTTGACTTTAATCTTGTTTAAATTTACCTGTGATGGATTAAAGTTCCTTTGATGAGCTTTTTAACATTTTATTACATTACAACAACAGACGTTGGTGCATTTTATTGGGATTTTATGGGATAAAAGAACACAGAACAGAACATGATTTTGTAGTGGAGGGAAGACTGCTTTTTTATTTACATTTTAAAAAATAAATCTCTGAAAAGTGTCAGAATTGACCTAATTGGTAAATACAGTTTGTTTGTAATTTAATTTAGTTCCAGTATTAATTCAGCTAATCTTTGAAGACAGAGATTTGCAGAAGATACAAAAAACAAATAAAAAAAGACTAAAGACTAGGATGGAGATTCACCTATCTGCTGGACAAAATCCCTAAATAATAATGTATAATTATAATTATAATTCTTCTCAGTTCTCATAAATTATAATTATAAAAATTGTTGCAAGCATTCAGATTTGAAATTGAGCTCCTCTGTAGGGAATCTCAATCAATCACTTTATTCTCCACATTAAACACAGGACACACAAAAAAACAAACAAAAAACCCCAACAATAAACAAACCCATAATTTACCAAAAAAGGAATAGGCTGAAGCCAAGCTTATTCTTGCTTACCCTATTTTATACCCAACAACCTACCAAGACATCTTCACAATACATACAATCTGACTGAGTTTGTGCTATTAATTTATATAGAAAGAATGGACTTAAATTCAGCTTTTAGATGTTCAAAGTTTGCAGAAAAATCTGCTTGACAGAGAAGAACAGCAAGACAAACTCGTCTGCAGGGTTGGGTTGGTTGTGCGGAGGTGCCTGGACTCTGTTGGGACTATCTTTGAGAGGCTCTGCTGGAGGCAGGCACAGAGCATCCCAATCAGTGGCCTGTGACAGTCACCCCCTCCAATCAATCCCAGCTGGGCAAGAGAGCAGCCGCAGCCAAACGTTCCTGGGCTGCAGGACTGAAAATTTATCCCCAAAGCCACAATACAAAAGAATAAAAAACTCCAACCATTGGTAACCAACAACCTGACCGAATCTATTTTACTGACATCTGCTACGTTGGCTAAGTGAGATACTTTGAATTTTACTTCATAGTTTTACTTTATTTTGTGTTACTTAGAGAAAATAATTTCTCTGAGCTCTTCTACAGCGTTAAATCTGAATTTGAGGGGTATGACAACAAGTAGTAAACAGTATAGTCTACTTGTTGCATATTTGAAAGTACAATAGGAAACACAAGTTAAGAACACAGCAGACTTATATTACAGGATATAAATAAACATTACACGGGATAATGCAAAACATTTCCACAAGTGGCCTCTGATAAAGTTAACATAATATCAAAGAGCCTTTGCTGGGTCACAGGAATGACAAGACAACATGGATCTCCATCATAGCAGCTGCTTGTGTGTGACTATTTTGGGACTGGCCATTGTGGCTGGCTGGGGTCCAGGTCACAGGACTGTTTACAGGGTCGCAACAACAATTAATTTTACGTTTAAATAAAGAAGAAAGGCACATTCTTTATATCAAAATGATGCAGGAAAATATTCAAATTTAAGATGGAGGAAAATGGGAACTGGGGGCTGAACTAGACCAGACGTTCGTCTCATAAAATCTTCGTATTTTTAAAAAATCTTTATATCAATTCACGCTTAACACGTATATTTTAATTGGAACTATTAGCTATATAGATAATTTTTAGACCATTGGAAACCTATTAACACTATGGAAAATAAAACTTAACTCTATTACTATAAACTTCACTCTGTCGTCTTAAACCTGTTAGCATGAATTAGCTTCTCACAGGAAACAGGGAGTAAAAAGCCGCATTTCGCTCATCCCATCGTGGTTTTAATGGCTTTTCAGGAAGTAGTCGGATCCCGTTTTTAAAACCAACTGAAACTGCCTGAATAAAAAGTAGAAAAAACAGACCCTGTCCTCACCTACTGTCGACTTGCATGACTCACAGAAAGTATCGTCGGTGAACCTCTCCATGAGGCTGGTTTTACCCACTCCACGGGAGCCAATAATTATAATCTGGAGTTTAAAGTCAGCGGGTCGGGGAGGCATCTTCCTGCGGCGGGACTGAGCCCCCAGAGCGGGAGACGAGTTCTCGTAGCCTCCGCTGCCACCACCGGCAGCGGCCCTCCGCGGTATATCATATCTCGGATCCATCAGTAATTCCACATTTATGACAACAAAATTAACATATGAACAAACCTAAGCTGAGATACTGCCAAAGTAATTTGCTACTTCAAACTTTCTTTATTGTCCAGAGAAGTTAGGGAAAGTTTGTTGCCCGCTGATAGTTGTTGTTCAGCCATTAGAGACCCTGGATGTCATTGCGTCATTTCCGTTTCCCAGACTCATTTTTATCCAAATATTTGCTTCTAAAAACCACAAAATCTAAGAAAGACAAAAAAACAAACAAACACAAAAACTTACAATTTAACGTTTCCTTGTTTCCGCTAACTGAAAGATTAATTATTAAGCCAATAAATCCCACTTTCTTCTTGCAGTTCCAGGGAATGGAATGGAAAGGAAATATTTAAAAACTAGAAGAATAAACGGTTTAAATATAGTTCATTTAATTTTTTCTCCTTTAATTTTATTAGCGGTTGGCATTTCATTTCTTTGCATCTGATAATGTTTGTGTCGGAGATAAACCCTGAAACCGTAGTGTCTCAGGGAGCTTTACCCATTGCGGTCCTAGATGGGGACCGCCAGGGGCCAGTGCCCTTGTAGAATTTGTCTTGATCCATTTTATGGCCCCTGTGCAGAAGACCTACTACTAAATCAAATTGTTATTATATGCGCTGACACAGAAACTGTAACTAATTGGTCTCTACTCAGTTTTACTATATCAATTGAATTGAAAATTAAGCTGTTGATATTTTAGCTTCAGTCATACTGAGATAGGATCACAGTCTTCATCTGTGAAACCTGAAGCTCTGGAGGCGCAAGTGACTCTGTGGCTCACAATATATTAAACAATTAAATATTGTCTTTTTTTGTTTCATTATTTTGTTCTGTGCCCCATTATTATCAGAAATCTGAGATTGAAGTCAGAATTCAGATATAAAAGTCTGACTTAATTCCCAGAACTGTGATAACAAAAGTCTAAATTGTGAGAAAAAAAGTTTGAAATCTAAGATAGAAAGAACTAAAAATTCTGAGATTAAAGAGGCACAATTCTGAAAAAAAGTTAAAATTCTGAGTAGAATCATAAGTCCAAGATTAAAGTCAGAATTTGGAGGTAAAAGTTTGAAATCTGAGATGGAAAAAAAGTAAAAATTCTGAGGAAAAAGTCAGGATTTTGATATTAAAATCAGAAATTTGACATTGAAGGCTGAATTTAGAGATGAAAAAAAGTAAAAATTCTGAGATTAAGGTTACAATTCTCAGAATAAAATCAAAAGTCTTAGATTATAGTCAGATAGATGCCTGAGATAAAATCCATCCATCCATCCATTTTCTGAACACCCTTGTCCCTCAGTGGGGTCGGGATGCCTGAGATAAAATTCAGACTTTAATACAAGAATTATGAAAAAAGGTCAAAATTCAGAGAAAAAATATCTGATTTTTTCCCCAGTGCCCCTAATCCGTTTCTTTACATTTCTTTCTTTATTTGTATTTATTTTTTTGTTTCTTTATTTATGTATTTTTTTTAACTTTGATTTAAATATTCATGCTTCTCCTCAACTTTCACGTTGCATTCGTTCTCGCGCAGACGTTTGTCCTCCGCGGCACCCGTAGGCTGCGACATCCAATGACGTTTCTGTTGAGGAGGAGTTCCTGTTAATCCAAACACAGACGGGAGCAACATTCACGGGATTATTATCGATACCAGGACCGTTGAAGAGCGTCGGGATGGCAGCTCAGAAGATAAACGAAGCCCACGAACACATCGCTAAAGCGGAGAAATGGTGAGAAACGGCAGAAATGAGGAGGTTTATCCGCGGAGCTAGCAGCAGTTTATGTTGATGTAGCTAGCTGCTGTAAGGCCACCGTAGCAGCTTCCCTACATAATACTGCGACATTAATAAACATTTAATAGACACTTATTCTCAGTATTAGTATTTTCTTATCATGGTTGCTTAGCCTGATTGTTGTTAATTCATTATTTTAATGTTGTAGCTTAAAGACGAGTCTGACAAAATGGAAACCTGACTTTGACAGTGCGGCATCAGAGTACGCCAAAGCAGGTAACACAGATCATAAACCCGGTTTTATACCTGGAGAGAGAGAAGGTTTTTAACGAGTTTATAGTAAACTGGCTGTGTGTTGGTCTTTTGTTTGCAGCTGTTTGCTTCAAGAACGCAAAGCAGTATGATCAAGCTAAGGATGCCTACCTGAAGGAAGCTGAGTACCACACAGAAAACAAGACGTATCCTGCAGATGGCATTTAAGACCCATTACAAACAAAACCATGTTTAAAGTTTTACACCACAGCTCATTTATCTACGCTCTGCTGCCATTAATCACCCAGATCTTTCTCTATACTTCTGTAGAACTTCACACAGTTGCTAACAAATTGTTCTCCAGGTTTTTTAAAGGTTTTCTGTCAAAGTTTGATTATTTTTTCACTCATCCCGTATTTGTCAGCTTTATGCTGACCTGGACAGCATAAAGAAGAGCCCACAGCACTGAACCCCATTGAACCAACTGGTTATTCCACCAAATATTGATTTCTGAATCTTCCTGAGTTAAAACATTGGAATTGTTGTTTCTAAATTAATATGAACTTGTTTTCTTTTCAGAAAGCACTGCATCTTTTTTGTTAATTTGACCATTTCACGGACAGTTTTGTTTCGGTTTGACACATACGGTCTAGTTCTTTGTTCAAATGTTTTAGTACACTTAAAATGAGACAAAACTAACTCGCAAGGAACTTTTCAGCAAGATAAATGAGCTTGTTTTAAGTCAATATTTACTTAATATTAATAAAAAAGTTCAGATTATTTCACTTATGACAAAATTTCTTTCCCATTTTATAAGTGAAATAATCTGCCAATGGAACTAATACTTTTTAAATCAATATCAGTTAATTATTTACTTAAAACAAGCTCCTATGTCTTGCTGAGAAGTAACTTGTAAGTTAGTTTTGTCTTATTTCAATTTCACTAAGATATTTGCCCCAGTAACCAGATCAAAAATACTTGGTAAGATTTTTAATTTTTCCTGTTGTAATTAAAAGCAAAGATAAATCTGCCACTGTTTAATGTCCATTTTAAGCATGTTCTCCACGTTTCCTTAACTTGATCTACAGACTCTTTCATGCTGCAAAGTAAGTATCATTAATTATATTTAACCCGCTGCAAACATGAAACCCGCCGTTCGTCTTGTCTCTAACTGCCCTCCTCTTCCTCAGGGCTATTGAGCAGGCAGGGATGATGATGAAGGTGAGTGCTGGCAGGATCCACTGGAAAGCGATATTTATCCAGTGTGGATTAACCTGCCTTGTTACAACAGGAGCAAAAGAAAATGCCAGAGGCCATCCAGTACATAGAGAAAGCCTGCATGATGTACATGGAGAACGGGACTCCTGACACTGCCGCCATGGCCTTGGATCGGGCCGGAAAGTAAAACCAACACCATTTTCTCTTTAGAGAAGCACAAGAGTTAACTTACATGATAAACAGTCAGCTGACACTCTGGTTTTCATCGTTGTTTGCCGCATTACGACGACACCTTTGATGCAAAGGTTTTAAATTCCAGCCCTTAAAGACTTGATGCCTGAAAATTTAACTCAGTTAATTTAAAATATACTTCATTTATCTTGAAGGTAAATTAAATGTTTTGTAACTTGTGTAGTTTTCTCTAAAGAGCTTCTGGAAGGATCTCCTGTAGCAGTCTGCATTACAGCTCTTCAGAAGAAGCCTCTTATTGAAGACACTGTAATTATATTACATAACAGCCTCATGAAGAGATTGTCTGTAGGGCTGAATGGATTAATCTATTAAAGTAATCGTCAACTAATTTAGTAATCAATTAATCGCGATTAATCGGACTCAAAAAGAGACCATTTGCTGAAAGAACAACATAACCAGAGCAGTAATTAAATCAAAATTGTACAAAATGTATATAGTTTTTGCATTTAACATAAAAACTTGAATGTTTTACCCAAAATTCATCAAGTGGCACTTAGTTTTAACTTCACCTGGTTTAAATTCACTAACAAAATGCAATATTGTTGCATTTCAGGCAATAAAATGTTTATTTTCTTATTTAAAAAGGAACTGAATTATTTGTTTATTTCCATATTTGAATGCATTTCTAATGTATAAAAAAAGACTTAAGTGATTAAATGAAAAATATGAAGAATGTGCAATTCTTCATCCGATTAATCGATTAATCAATAGACTAATGGATTACTAAGATAATTATTTGCAACCCTAATTGTTCTAACTCTATAAGTCTTTTTTTAAATTATTATTAATAATGTAATTATTACTATTAATAATTAGGTGAATCCTGAATGTGTTTGGTTGTTCTGGAGTTTATTTAGGATTATCAGAGTACAAATTGTATTAATTTTTATTTGCAAAATATTTTGAAAACTAATAAATTTCACAGTTTTGCAACACTTTTTGTTTGTGTGCCAGATAAAAACATTAAAATACGCCGAGGTCTGTGACTGTAGCACCTTAAAATGAGAAAAACTTAACAGATATGAGAACCTTTGTAAAGCACCGCAGCATTTTAGCTTCTGGTCATAAAAACAAACGGTGCAAACAGCTGATTTTCCTGTGAACTAAAACACATTTTTCCTCCTCAGACTCATAGAGCCCATAAATCTAGAGAAAGCTGTTGACCTTTACCAGAAGGCGGCAGGTGTATTTGAGGTGAGAATTTCTTTAAAAGTTGAATAATTCAGCTTTATTGGTTATTATGCTGTTGCTTAACGACATCGTGGTGCGACATTTGCAGAATGAAGACCGTCTGCGTCAGGCAGTGGAGCTGCTGGGAAAAGCCTCCAGGCTGCTGGTCAGGTTGAAAAGGTGAAAGATTATTTGGTTGTAATTTTCCACTGGATTGTTTAACACAATTAGTGTTATTTTTGAGGATTATTTTTTATTAATTACCAACTATAGTGCTCAAATAAGCCTTTTTGTTGCCTTTTTTAGGAAAATATCTAAATGTGCGCAATTATTGTGCAGAATTATCACACAACCAAGTTAAAGACACATTTTTCCATCCCACTTTTTAAAACTATCTGTTTAGGTGATGCATAAAGTTTGAAAATATGCCTGGAAATGATGATGATGTGTTGAAATTACTAGGGCTGTAGTGATACATGATATTCTGCTCACGATGCGATATATATTGTGATATCCAGCAAACGATACAATTCAATACGCTTTTGCGATTTTCTGAAAGATTTTAGAGGGACAGAGTGATTTTGGTGACATTTTGTGACTGTTATAGAGTTGCATTGAATTAATTTAACTGAAAACTGATTAAAAGCACCAACTACACAATACCTGGCTCTGGTTGGACATGGACACAGACTTAAAGTCGACAGCTGGATAAAATGAATCAAAGAAGTGGTGAGAAAACATGTTTCTTTTAATTGAAACAGTACAAACTGTAGCTTACATGCATTTGTAAAGTAAAAGTGCACCAATAACCTGCTCTGAATAGTTTGATACCTTTTTAACCTTGACACTTATATCTGAAGGAATCACTCTAAGCCTGATGACCTAATCACTCTCCCGGCGAAGCAAGCAGTGAGTGAGCAAGGCGACAGATGGATGTTACGATACTTGTGGATGAATATCGAGTTTTTTTCTAGGAAAGAAAATATTGATATATATCGCAAAATCGATATTATTACACAGCCCTAGAAATTACTAACCTACATGGTGGTTGCGATGTAGAGTAGATAATGTGATTATGATTGAAAAGTGATTATTTTATTTATTTTAAACAGGCTGGATGACGCTGCAGTCGCTCTGCAGAAAGAGAAGAACATGTACAAAGAGATTGAGAACTTCCCCATGTGTTTCAAGGTGGGTCTGCTCAGGTTCTGGTTCTGGATTGACCATGTCTGATCCTGAAGGGAAAGCAGGCAGAACTGCTTTCCCTTCAGGATCAGATAACTGAACAGATAACTGATCAGTTATCTGTTAAGATAGAAAAGAGTTACAGAGTTTGTTCCTTCCTTCTTTTTGTCAGAAATCTTTTAGTTTTTTGATAAATTCTTGGTTTTGTCATGAATTCTTCCTTCCCTCTTTTCTTTACATGAACTCAGTTTAAAGCGACCAATTAAAACTCAGAGTGTTAACTAATTGAGTCCCTATCGCTGACCCGACCTCCTGATCTAATGTTCTGATGCTTCAGAAAACGACGGCCCAGGTTCTGGTCCATCTTCACCGCGGCGACTTTGTGGCGGCTGATAAATGTGTCCGGGAGAGTTACAGGTACGGGAACGCTCCGCCGTCATCTTTAACTTTACGTTCATTAGCCAAGGTGCTGGTTGTATAAAGCGTTGCGTCTCCGCCAGTCTGCCCGGCTACAGCGGAAGTGAAGACTGCGTTGCCATGGAGACGCTGCTGCAGGGCTACGACGAGCAGGACGAGGATCAGGTCTACCGTGTGTGCAACTCCCCTCTACTGAAGTACATGGACAACGACGTGAGTACTCGGTATCCTCACGGCGTTTCACATAACTTTTACTTTTGCACAAAGTAAGGTGTAATTGAGAAGTGGAAGGAAAACTACACACAAGTTTAAATTTTACCAATAAAAATCTGGGTACAAATCTGTCTCCATGACTTGAATAGCATTTGTAAACACGAATGTTCGATTAACAATTAGATTTAGTTTTCTTCTGTGAGTAAATGAAAAACATGCATTTTTTACACAATTAATGGACCAAGCGTCAGAATAATAAATAGAATAATCAATAAAATTGTTCGTTGCAGTTCTACATTGTAACATTGTGTAAAGACTATTACAATGTAACAATAAGACTGCATTAATTACCATTAAAAAATAACTTGCAATTAAGTAAGTATTGGCTAAACTCAATGTAATTTTTATATTGAGGTTGTTGTCAGCAGGTGCTGAAAGTCTCTAATAAAGTAACTTGTAATCTAACTAAGTTAGGAGTAAACAGTAATCCGATTAAAGTTACTTTTTCATCACCGGTTACGAGTTACATTGTTTTACAATGTAAACTTGTAAAATGATGATTATATAGTGTTACATCTGTAAACTGTAATTGTTTCTACAACTTTATTTTACAAAGTTGCCTAATTTATTGTCACTGAAACACAAAAATGAAATTAGAAAGTGTCTGTAATATAAATATGTATATAATGAGTTAATAAGATTGTTCCTACAGTTATAATACCTTTAATTCTCTTTAAAGGTTGATCTAGTTCATGACATTGTCTCACAGTTTATGTGGTAATTACAAAGATATTTTCTTAAATTCCTTTTCTGTATTTCCAGTACGCCAAACTGGCCATTTCCCTGAAAGTCCCTGGAGGAGGAGGGAAGAAGAAGAAGGCTGCCGCTGCGCCACAGGGTGGCGCCGGCGGGGCACCTTCAGCTGCAAAGGACGAGGAGGATGACGAGTACGAGGGCGGGTTGTGTTAACCGGTCGCCACCAGAACCTCCTCTGGGTTCAGAACCTTTTCAACCCGGACGTTGGCCTGTTTGATCTCTAACAAGCTGGTAAAAAACCCAAACGGTTCCAGCCGGTGCGGCAGAAGAGAATATCGGGCCTCTTAAGTTTGTTCTTCTGCCTGGCGTAGGAACCTGTTCTGTTTTGTGTCGTCTCGGTGAAGCTGTACATTTTGCTGTTATTGTTTGTGGGTAGATTAATAACTATAAAAATACTCTAAACGCGACTGGCTCAGTGGATAGGTGTTTTATTTGTACAGAGATAATTTATTCAGTATTCACGGCTGCTGGGAACGATACTGAAGCAATATGCAATCACACTGGTAATAATGCATGTTTAAAAACAATAAAATCAAAAACATGGTCATGCAAAGTCAAATATGATGCATTTAAGAATCTTCTAGAACGACCCTGTTGTCTCAGCATCAGTGATTACAATAATAATCAAAATATACGCTAAGTTTGTTCTTCTACTTCGAGGTGTGTGCTACCTTAAAATAAAGAAATATAGTCCTGTGTGTACCGCTATCTTTTTTTTGCAATGTATAAATCAGAGAGACTTAAATGGAAAACACAAAAATGGGACCATGATGTGTTTATACATTATCTGATATCAGGCTTATTGTGGCTGTTTACATTTTTTATTTATTCCTTTTCCCCATCATTTCCTGTTTACTCCTCAACCAGATTCCCAAACTTTGCACACTTCTCAATAAACCTGTTTTGTGGCCCTCGAAGGCTCTTGATGTGTTTCGCTTCCTTTAAGTATTGAGCAGATTTTCCACATCAGTCGGAGTCTAACGGCAGACCCAGAACAGCTTTCCATCCCTGATGAGGTTAATGCTTTCTGTCTGTAGAAGTCAGATTTAATGTGTTTGCAGTAAGCGACTGCAGCCGAGCATTAGGAGGAAACGAGAGTTAATCCAAGGAAAGTTTTTTTCTATTATGAAAAATCCTATTAGTCTTTTCCACAGTTTAGTTGCTTCAAAAACAGATATTTTAAAAGTACAGCTGTGCCTCAGGTTCTTTAAGAAATCATTGAACAGTTAATTTAATTCACTAGTTCAGTTTAAAAAAGTGGAACTCACATTTATTATACTCACAGTGATGCAGTTCAAATGCTAATTTTAGATAATTTTGATGAAAAGTCCTCACAGCTAATGAAAACATGAAATCCAGTTTTAAGAATATGTTTATTTACGGTACAGGATATCCTTCTACTACTTGACTGGAGCTTATTTTGTTTACATTCCTTACTAGAGAGGAGATCATGTTATTTTATTTTTTCCAAATGCACTCTGGATCTTGGTGTAAATTTACTTGTAAGTTAGTTTTGACTTATTTAAAGTGTACTAAGATATTTGACCAGAAACTAGACATATTATTTTGGAAGTGTGTGGTGGATAAGCAGAGAAACTGGACTCACCAAGGAGAGCTTTTAAGGCCCTCCAGAAGATGCTGGCTTGCTAGGTCTCCAAGCTGCTACTCCTGGCGTTTTCCTCCTTAATTGACATATCGCTCTTTAAATCTCCTCTATATGAACAAAAAGGAAAAATCTTCCCACATGGGTACAACACAGAATTTTACCAAGTATTTTTGGTTTAGTTTCTAGTGATAAAACAAAACTTACAAGTAACTTTTAAGCAAAACATAAGAGCCAATTCCTTAATATTGATTTAAAAAGTACTAATTTCATCTGCAGATTATTTCAGTATAACGAGACATTTTCCCATGTTATATGAAATAATCTGCCAATAGTAGTAGTACTTTTTCATAAATATGAAGGAATTATTTTCTTAAAACAAGTTCGTTTCTTTCATAAAAGTTACTTGCAAGCTAGTTTTGTCTTCTTGGTTTTACTGGCGGTTGGCAACAAACTTTTAGCAGCATTACCGCCACCTACTGGTATGGAGTGTTGTTCGTGATTCTCTCTCTCTCCCATATATATAAATATATATCTTCTCTCTATATATATATATATACACACAAATACAATTATACATAACATCTAGTTATCATACACATTCACAAACACACCTACTATAATCAAATTCCATGAAATAATTTAGTTTTCTTTACAAATCGAATAACTTTGTATTTTACTCCCCAAATTCTTCCTCAAAGTATCTAATAAAGTAACCTTTTCCTTAAAACTTTCAAACTCTCTCCTCATATATCTTCTCTCTTTTTCATATTTATAACATTCTTAGTTTTGTCTTATTTCAAGTTTGTCAAGATATTTGCAGTAGAAACCAGACAGACGTACCTGGTCGGATTTGGTGTTTTTGTAGTGTGGCCTCTAAATGCTGCAGCTGTTTTCCATCATCGTTTCTCCAAACAAAGCACCAAAGAAAAACCCTTTCAAGACATCTTTTATTTGCACATCTTGTCACATCGTCTTAATATACAGCTACGATTTCACATGTCATTCCTCGGCGCCCGGCCCCTTCGGTAACATGGCCCCCCTGTATGTACATGTTCTGAAAATTATTCATGGCAATAGTTAAGTTTTTCAGTCATGCTAAAATGTTATTTAATGCATAGTTTGGACCAAAGGGCTCGTGTCTCTCAGCCCTTTTTTGTGAGGAAGAGTTTTGTCTTCTTTCTGTGGGTTTATGGGTGATGAAGACTCAGATTGAATGGATGTAATCGATTGGCAATAATCTTATTCTTGTGAAAGAAACCCCCCTCCCCCCACCCGTCCTTCCCAAATGTGCAGTAAACAAACTTGACTTCAGTCCGTCTATTTATATTTCATGCCATTTAAATAGTTCTCACCTTTTCTACAGTCACATTCTTTTAGATGCGTTAAAGCCTACAGGTACGACACAAACGTATCGGTGAAAACGGCTCTTCCTGAGAAAGATGTGTGATTCTGAGCAGGTTCAGTTCTTCTCATACAAACAAAATAAGGCAAGAAAGTCTTTTTTTCTCATTTCAGAGAGCCTTGTGTAAAGAAATGTAATGTTTCTCAGTCACTAACTGACTTTTTTTTGTGTGTGCTCCCATCATTGCTCGGTCCCGATCCGACAGATCCAGTTTGGAGAGTCTGGGACTGAGCTCGTCTGGTCCTCACTGTGCTCATGCTCGTCAGTGGAAAGCCCTTAAATCGGTAAAGCTGCAGCCACGTTTCACGCTGAGCAGTAGAAACAACTTCTGCAGCTGAAGATTTGTGCTCAGTTTCGATCGCTGTCGCTGCTTTTCGTCCTTAACAAGTAAAATGTACCAGTTTTAGTTAAAATCAGTGTTTCTGCGAGGCATCATGGCCGACTGAGCGCCGTTTTGTGCTCTCGCAGTTCCCCTGAAAAGCTCCGAGTCGCCTCCGTTTGTCACTCGGTTTTCTCCCGGGTCCACTTGATCATGGTCTCTGGCGAGCGGTAGAGGAAGATGAGTTTGGCGTACATGTCCTCCTCCAGGTCCAGCTCGCCCGTCTCTCGCACCAGGAAGATGTCGGTGCACAGCTTGAGGATGCGGTCCACGTTGGGCAGCTCCTCGAACATGATGGTGTGCGAGATGCCGCTGAAAAACTCGCGCACAAATTTCCCGATGACCAGAACAACGGAGGCGTACAGACCCATGATTCTAGACGGGCACAAAAAGAAAGAGTCAGACCCGGTGTCAAGCAGCTGCCTTCACATTAAACGATTAATTGCAATTAATTGGATTGGTCAGAATAATTGCGATTAATCAATTATTGAAATAACAGCTGATTTCCCATCATGGGCCATCAAATTGCTCAACACCAATAATCCCCAACCAGACTGTCTGAAAGTTCAATATTGTTTTTACATGTTTAGCAATATATTATTTATATATTTATTCTAGTTTTTTTTTAATTCATATATTATGTTTAATTGACACTGAGGGCAACATAATCCACTGACTGCTTTAAAAAGACCTTAAATCATTTATTTTTAGCTACATTTTTGGTTCATCTTGGTTTTAATCTCTTATTTATGCAGCTATTCACTTAATTACTTTTGCTTGTTTTCTTTGTTTCCTGCCCTTTAAGATCTAAAGGTAAAAAGGGTATTATAAATAAAAAAACATTATTATTATGATTGTTTTTTCACCTGCACTAGTGACACTTGTATATATGTATATATACACTGCTCAAAAAAACACTCAAATAACACATCCTAGATCTGAATGAATGAAATATTCTCATTGAATACTTTGTTCTGTACAAAGTTGAATGTGCTGACAACAAAATCACACAAAAATCATCAATGGAAATCAAATTTATTAACCAATGGAGGCCTGGATTTGGAGCCACACACAAAATTAAAGTGAAATGTTCCCTTCATTTTTTTGAGCAGTATATATTAATAGTCACGTAGTTTTTCAGTATTTTTTGTATTCCGGTAACCAAGCAGTTGCATTTTGTAGCCAAATTTTGCTGTCCTGTCTTCATGCAATGGCAATGAAGTCAGTTTAAGTTTAATCTAATCGATTAATCATTAAGTGGAGTAAAAAACAGCAGAAACCGAACGTCTTTAAATCTAGACTGTTTGGATCTGGTTTTGTAACATAATAAATTGAAATTTTAATAATGGCTCTTTACTAAATGCAATGTTTAAATTGTTGTGTTTTAAGATAGCAGTTTTGTGTTTTTATATTTCACCAATTTAAATTGAGGGTGAAAACTCACCTGTGTGGAGCTACCTTCGATTAATATCAGCTGGAACATTTTACAGTGTAGTTTGTCGTTTGTTGTGCTTGAGTTGTTTTTTTCTTCTAATCAGGTAAAGCACTTTGAATGGAACTGATGTTGAAAATATGCAATAAGAATAAACAACTTGCAGGCAGAGGTGTTTTCTGATTGAGCGCAGGTGTTTTCTGATTGAGCGCAGGTGTTTTCTGATTGAGCCCAGGTGTTTTCTGATTGAGCCCAGGTGTTTTCTGATTGAGCGCAGGTGTTTTCTGATTGAGCGCAGGTGTTTTCTGATTGAGCCCAGGTGTTTTCTGATTGAGCCCAGGTGTTTTCTGATTGAGCGCAGGTGTTTTCTGATTGAGCGCAGGTGTTTCAGTTTGTCGGTGCGTACCCGTATCCGGCCAGGAAGCCCAGGCTGGGCGGGCTCACTTGGTCGCTGAAGATGTAGATATGCAGACCCGGTTCGCCTTTGGTACCGATGTCATCTAAGGGTCCGTATTTAAGCTGGTCCACGATCCACCACTCCTGGATCTGATCAGATTCGTTGTTGGCTCGCTTCAGAGTGAGGGAAACGTCGAACATGTTTTCACCTGAAAGGAAAACAAAACGAATAAATAATAAGGAAACAGGTAAGTCACTTTAAATCTAACAGTAATTCCACAAGTTAAAACATTTTAGTAGAAGTAAATAACTATTTCAGAATTAACTGTATTTGCATCTGTTTTTTGTTCTGTTTTTTTCTAAACTAAAATCACTTGTTTCACACTCAATAATAAATTAAGCATCAACTATTTTAGTTTCACAAATAAAATAATCAGATATTTTTTTAAAGTACAGGATTGTAGATCCAAAACTTCAACTGGTTTTAAGGCAAACAGGAGGAGTGTCCAAAGTGTGGGCTGGGGGCCATTTGTGGCCCCTGGATGGATTTTGTGTGGCCCCCAACTACGATTCAAGAAAGATGCAAATTCATCCCGGAGATACAGACAAAAACTTTTTACAATGGAAAAAATTAAGTATTCGTCTTTTTCACGATTTATTTACTTTATAAAAGGGCTTTAAAAGAAAATGACTCAAATTCTTTTCTTATAATCCAATAAAGTTGTTCAGTCGAGCCCAAAAGAATTCAAAATCTGGTTTAGTTCTTTTAATCCAGAGAAATCTTTAATATGTTTTAGATCTACGATAAAAAAACATCAGTTTTATACAATAAACAAACAAAAAACAAAAAATTGGACAACTTTATTGTAGCTTTGGTTTTATTTTCTTGTCCTGCAAACACTTTAGTCTTGATTTTGGTCAACATGACGAAACGTTTGGACGCCTCTGGCACACAGGTTACTTATAATTTTGGGCTCGATTCAAGAAAACTGAAAAAATATTTAATCTGTTCTCAACAATAAAAAGATTTAAGTCATCTGAAAACACTTTCTGTATTTAGACAAGTTTTAAGACAGCAATTAAAAGCAGATTTCGGTGCATCAAGGCGTACTTTAGAGTAGATGTGGTCCCAGTTACCATGACAACAGAAGGGAACCAGAAAGCGTGGTAAACATAATAATCACTTTGTGTTGCCTTTTACATTTTTCTGAGTAGATTTTAATTTAAAAGTCGTAGTTTTGTCCTAATGTATTTAATTTCAGTCATCGGAGAGGCAAAATCAGTACAAGTGCTGCAAATGGCCCTCGAACCGCGGTTTGAACAGCCTTGCTTTACAGGTAACCTTGTAATTTCACGACGATCGAGTTTTCTCACCGAGCTGTTCAACGGGTGTGGCTTCAGAGTCGCTGGGGGCTCGGATGTAGCGGGGAATGAGTTCTGGGATCGTCCTGCACAGAAGAAGAAGAAGAAGAAGAAGAAGAAGAAGAAGGAGAAGATCATGGCGTTGGCAATCCGTTTGTTGGAGCAAAACTGGAAGTGACTGCTGTTCTTTACTCTGTTAATTATGCTTAACAGTGCCAATTTTCCTCGAAAGTTTGCAAAAATCCAGAGAAAATACCCTCATTACAACAGGTATTCCATGTGCAGCGGGAAGGAGGGCGCCACCTGCAGGGAAGGAAGCTAACTTACACTTTTAACTCACTGGCTGTCCCATTCAGAAGCATCACAAGATCCCGCTTTGTGTTTTCCTCTAGACGTATCACATTTTTCCCAGATGCCATCTCAGATTTGGCACCAAGACTGAGGTTTCTGGCAACAGAGGAGGAAAGCAAAAAGTATGAGGAACTTTTCTTTAAGCCTCGTCTTTCTGAACGTGAAAAAAAAAAAAAGCAGAAAAAAGGAAAGACGCCATTAAGTGAAGGCTCAGAGAAATGCAAAACTGGAACTTGTTGCCTGTTTGGTCTCACCAGGCCCGTCACAATAAACATTAAATCAGTTAATCGCATCATAAATTAAAACAGGGCTGTCCAAAAAACCTAAAATCTAGCAAATAAAGAAGCCCGATATTTATCATAGATCCAAAATATCCAAGCAATTTTTACAATGTTTTATTAGGGCCATTGTAGATATAAAAAAGGAGTACATTTTGTGATTGTTCTCAGAAACTTTCCAGAAAAATTTTCAATCGACATCTGAAATTTTGAAATTTCCATTTTTTTCTACAAAATTTCTGATATTAAACTAAAGACTGATTTTTCTTTTCTTGAAAATTTCTGAGATTACTCTCAAAGTATTTTGGCAGAAGTGTGATACTTAATGCTACTTTGATTTAGCATGTTTGTTGTATTGAAAGAAAGTCACCCAGTTTTCAGTTTGAATAAATTTACTTTCAATAATAAAAACAGGGTCTGGGTCACTTTCTATCAAAATGTTTGCTACATTTAACCAAGTTTAAGAAAGAATAAAAGCTGATTTTGGTTCAACAAATCTGGCTTTTCAGTTGCAGCTTCTGGATAAACTTTTGTTTAAACTTGGTTAATAAAAGTCGAATCCTTTGTGATGTACTTTGCATTTTCCTCTGCAAAAAAAAATATTGGTAACAATTTTTACCCTGATTACAAATTAAACGTCTCCATCTGCTTCAATGGGGCAAATTAGTCCCATTTTTTGAATTGCAGTTGAGGGCCGCACAAAATCAGTCCAAGGGCCACAAATGGCCCCCGAGCCGCACTTTGGACACCCCTAAATTAAAAAAAAACCTCAATAATTTCCATTTGCTTTACTTGAAATTTTCTCTCTTTTTACTGGCCTTCAGTCTGGCGTTTTTGTTTTGTTGAAGAACAACTTTGTTTTCCGAGACGTCATAACCCATTTTATTTGTTGTTTTATTTTAGATATTTAAAATGTCTTCCACTTTCAGTGTTAAATGTTCATTAGAATTTGAAGTTTGATATTTGAGAATGGGACATTTTCATTATATCACTTGAAAATCAAAACAACAATATTATCGTTTATTGCTAGAAATTCTAGGATAATTCATTGTCCAGTAAAATTTGTTAAAGTGACAGGCCTAATTATTTAAATTGTCAATGATTTGGGGAGATTTTTAATAATTTTCCCCTAGTTTCTGTCCAACTTCTGCTTGTGTTTGGTAACAGATTTTACCTCTGCACAGTCCAGGAGACGGTTATCAGGAACTCCTGGTCTTCCCCATTCTCCCTTTTGTCCTTCGATCCCAACATATCTATCAGGGTGCGTCTGCTGGGCGGGCTGATGGTCCACAGAGAGTTGGAGCTGCCTTTCAGCTCCGCGATGATCAGATCCTCTGCAAAGTACGTCTCCAGCCACTGCACGGCCATCTGCCCACAGAACGACATGAAAACTGATCGACTCAAGCTTCACTTTAAACAGATGAATGACTGAAAACAGTTCGGCAACATTAAACACATAATACACACAACATGTTGTAGGTTTATAGTCTCACATTTGTTTTGGCTTCATCGAGTGATAGGAATTTTCTCTTAAATTCGACAAAGTCGGCCTCTTTCACAGAGTGGAGCTGCTTTTGCTGAGCACTCATGGTGAAGATGGGCTGTGGAGACAGAATTTTAAATAAATGCAAGTTTGGGAAAAATCTGGGTTTCATTTGCTGAAGTCAGAGTGATTGTATAAAGCAGGGTTTCTCCCAGTGGTTTATCAGCCTGGCGGGTCTCCAGGCTTTACTTGCTCCCCCACCAGGCTAGGCATCCTTTGTCTATTTATCATAGGGTTTTTTATACACCAGTAACAGTGGAAGCAAAGCAGTAGCAGTCAGTGGTGCAACAAATCTGAAGAGGCCTCTGACATAAGACTCATGACATGCTAACAGTTCAGTATCCAGGCAGCAGAGATGATATTCCACAGTAAATGTCCTGAATAAGTATCTTTGCTAATCCACCTTATTTGGTTTTGATGCTTCTTTTTAAATTTCTCTGGCAGTTTGGTTAGAAAATCAGGCAGAGAGACGTTTGGTTTGGGTCTTGGTCTGCATCCAAGGCATTACCAACTAAAAATCTCACATCTCACAGAAAATTTACTTGTAAATTAGTTTTGTCTTATTTCAAGTGTACCAGAAACTAGAGAAAAATATTTCACTACATTTTGTGTTTTTGTAGCAAACTGCACAGCATTCACACCTAAGGGGAATAATTGTCCTAAAAACACTTCAATCAAAACAACTATGAGTTAAAAAAAAGCTACACTTATTTTATATTAATTACATATTAAAAACTAATATTTCCTAAACCGGATGTTTTAAATTCAGTCAAATTGAAGGTCTGAGTTCAATAGAGTGTGAGATTATCCTTCTGCATAACAAAATAATTTATTTTAAGGATTTATAGACATCTTTAATGATGAAAAACATGCCAGTTTGCTCTGGACTGTGGGTATTTTTATGATTTGATAAAACTCTCAGTACCTGGAATCCAGCCAGGGTGATTGTGACGGAGACGTCCAGCGGCGCGTTGACGACGCCGGCCACAGACTTGACCAGCGACATGAAGAGCAGCGGGAACCAGACGATGCAGATGAGCAGCACCACGATCATCCCTCCCATCCCGTACTTCACCACCTTCTTCTTCTTCTGGCCTCGCGGCTGAGGGTACCTCTGCAGAGAGCGGCAACTGGTTATCACATTTAGTTGTATTTCTACTCTTGAGTGAAATTTCTGGATTTTCTACCCAAACATGTTTTAACCAAAAACTCAACAGACACAGACACACACCTGCAGTTTTTTGTTAAAGTTTCATATGTTTTTTACTTGAGTATAATTTTTGGGAACTCTACCCGAACTCTGCAGAGGGACAACATGAAGAAAATCGTTTTTCTGATTTTCTGCTTTATGTTTGCTTTGGTAAAACTACCGCAGGAAATGTATTAAGGGACAAATTAATATTTTGGAGGGACAAGTACAAAGTAATTTTTTCAACAAAAAAAATAATAAAAAAAATAAAAATAATATTTCAGCTCAAATTCCTGCATGACAAAAACAATGGTAGAAAATTAAGTGGAAGGAAAAACCTTGTTAGAATTGAGCTCAAGCAACAGAGACAGCCACACCTTCTCAGATTCTCTCCAACATTTGAGGATGAAAATGTGAGCGTATATGTCCTCCACGCAGATCCAGCTGGACAGGGACAAGGAAGTGTCGGTCCAGACCCAGTCCATCACCGCTCGCAGCTCCGTCAGGAAAGGCACCAGGCGGAAACTGAACAAGCAAACCAGACACATGAACCCAACTTTGCTGCCCACAAAGCATTTCCTCCAGCTATGGGGGAAGCTTGTTCAATTAAGAAAAAAGAAAAAATGTGACTTAAAGCTTCAAACCAAAGAAGGAAAGTTACAATCTGAACTATTCGTGTGGAGCTCCAGTTCAAGATCAAGTCAAATTCATTTGTACATTTCAGCAACAAGGCAAATCAAAGTGCTTTGAAATTGTTTCATGTGACAAAAGATGAACATCTGGATGAGTTTCTCTAGGACATTCGTCCTTTAATCCTGGAAATATTCTTCAGGTGACAGAAGACCAACTTTGTAACTGTCTTTATGTGGCTCTGACGGTTCAGATCTGACCAGAGTCAAAAGATGTTCAATATTACTTTCTTTTAAGAAACCCTTACTGAATGCTGAAACAAACAGATATTGTAACAGTTTAATGGGTTTTATCAGTGCATCCTGGCCTTTTAAAAACATTCAGATTTTTGATATGGCCCAAAATGAAAATGAGTTTGGAGCTCTGGACCTTTAGGTCCAAAGACAATATCTTCAGATTTAAAGAGTGTGAACTCACCCCTGGAACAGGAAGAGGTTGACGTAATTGTAGCTCTTGGTGAGGAAGTTTCCCAGGACCCGGGTTGGATAGCCGCAGCGGATCTGATAGGCTGACAGCCCGAAGTAGATGCACTTGACAAAATACCACATCTGGGCGACCGTGTTCTCACTGAAACGCCTGAGAGAGGAAGAGGAGGAACACAGGGGCACGAAGGCTGATATGACCTATTATCAGGAAAATAACCACAGTAGTCCTAACATATATTCCAGGATCTTTAAGGACCTCTTCTACAAAACTTACATTTTCCATGTCCATCTCAACTCTTCTAAAAACACTGAGTTAATGGTTTTTGGTGTCTGGAAAATTTGCCATTTCAAAAACCTACTGCTTATTAAGTCACATTCAGGAACTGAGCGTTACCTAGCAGCCCCAATCCAGCCCAGCCCAGCCCGTTACCTAGCAACCCAGGCGGAATTCTATGATATGTACAATGGCTACTGGAAAAGACAAGTGTTTTGTTGTTGATTTACCATCTAGAAACTACTTGATGCATTCTTGTTGGGTGTACAGGAGGCTCCACTTCTGCTTTTCAAAGATGTACGGCTGTATAATTTGCTTGCGACCACTGAGCTGGGGGGAGTGGCTCAAATTTTGTGCTCAAATGTAATGTGCATGTTTTGTATAGGCCATATCCTAACCTGCTCCAGGAAGCACAATAAATCACCTTTAAATAGAGAACCTTTGAGGAAAGTTAACATCCAAACTGGGAAAAATGTTCAAGGGTGTAAATACTTTTGCTGAATTTCATCAGAAGTCAGTTCACGCTCTCACTTTTCCGTGACGCCCGGCAGGATGAAGAACATCCAGAAGTGGATCCCGAAGACGAGGATGACCTGGAAGATGACCTTCCCCAGGACGGTCTTTCTGAGGTAGAGGGCCCGGTCCACCACCATGGTGCCGAACTGGATCAGAACCATGACCAGGAAGGGACCAGGCACCTGGTCCTCCGACAGAGACGACGTAATGTCCGCCGTCGAGTGTTTCTAAAGAAGAGGAAGAGGACGCTGAAGGTCAATTTAATGTTTCTCCATAAATCTGACACTTTTTAGTGCTGTTTGGCTTCCACTGTATTGATGGAAATTGCATAAAATTGTATCAAGTTTTGAATTTTTACATAATTCGTACACCTTTTTAAACTAAACATAGCAATCTTTTCATACTTTTGCTTATTTGTGCTCATTTAAATCACATTTTCTAACCTTATTGCAATTTTATTTATATTGTGCTTAAACCCTTTCAGCATTTCATGTTTAATTGAATTTTTTTTATTCTTAGTTTAAATAAATAGTGAAAAAATAAATCAATAATGTTTTGGCAACTTTTTAACAATATTGTGGAAAAACTAACCGATTCATTGCTGAATTTTTTTTTAAACTAATACTTTGTTTATGATCACTCAAAATATCCATATTTTTGCAAATGGAATAAAAAAATTATTTATTTTGTTTTCTTTTTCGGCATCCCCCCCCCAAAAAACAACAAAAAAGAACAAAAACAAAAACAACCCCCACACAAGATTTAAATAAAAAATGTCTATCCATCTATGCTTGCTGCCAATTCTTAAAAAACACAAAACAAAAACAACAACAAAACTTTTTTCCATGATAGCATAAAATAGTTTAAAATAGAGAGTAAACAGCCAGTAGAGCTGCACAGTATTTGATATTTATTGTTAGGAAGTTAATTAAGGTCAATTCTTAAAAAAAAAAAAGTTTTGTCTTCAAGGAATTTATTTATGAATGAATTAAAAATATATATTTCTAAAGAAAATAAATGGCAGTTCAGTTATTAGAACTGGTTATAAATTTGTGCTAATGCATGTTGAAGACATTCTAAAAAAATGCAAACATAAAAGCAGTTTTTGTGTTTGTAATTTAAAGAGAATCTAAAATCTAAAACTCACCCCAAAGGCCCAGAAACCGAAGACGATGATGATGAAGTCGACGGTGTCGGCGAGGAACATCAGGACGTAGACGTCGGTGACGGCGCTGTACTCCGGGTGGATCAGGTTGTAGAAGAACTGCTTCATGGGAAGGTAGAGCTCCAGAAACCTGCAGGGGCCAAACAGATGTTATCCATCAGATTTAAAATCAATCACTGAGTCGAGAACTGGGGTCTGTTCTACTTTTGTACGTTTTCCCCAGAATAAAATTCAAGCACTTTCAAGGTGAGTTTTTAAATTCTGGAGATAAAAACAACACAGATTAACTCAAAAAGACATTTTTAATTCAGCTTCTCTCATTATTAATATTAGTTTTGTTGTAGTATTGTAGATAAACTAAAATATAGCAAAATTTGAGAACAAAACAAAATTCCCCAATTTTAACAACAATGTTTAATGTAAATATAAAAAATAAGACGATGAATAATTCATTGAGGCATTAATTATGATAAATATTCAATAGACTGAAACAATCCAAACAATTCTAGTTAAGGTAAATGACCTCTCTGCTTAAATTAAATGCTTAAACACAATAAAGAAAGTTACAAAAATAAATATCTAAAAAAATAGTCTTGCTAAGTTTTCTGGCATTTAGCAAGTAGAAATAATTTTATCTAAAACAAGAAAAAAATAGTCTGATTTAACTTCAGATAGGAAAAAAAGACTATCTTTTCATCAGGTTATGAAAATTATCTGATCGATACTGAAAAATTATATATCAATATCGGGAATAATAACAATATTCCCCATCAATAAGAGCTGATCTATTCAGTCCAACTCTATGCTTTATTATTTATTTCACATTATATTTAGAATTTCTAATTGCACTTTCTGAACCATTTGAAAGAAGGTTTGTTGTGGTTTATTCTTTACAGTTATTTTTGTCAGTTTCTTTTACATTATACTCCTAATTTGACTGAACAAATTAAAGTTGTTTTGTTTTTATTGGTGTGTTTAAATGTGCCTTAGTGGTGTAAAATAAATGTGCTCTTCAGTACATATGTGTCTGTTTTTTAAATAAACTGTTTAGATCAATTCAGTGCTGTTTTTCTGCATTTGATTGGTATTGACCAATACTAAACCTATTGTTCATTGTAAATTATGTTTTCCAATTTTAAGCTTTTAATCAAATGTTAGAGTTGTGCAGTTTTATACAGAAATCAGGAACTTTACCAAGCTTGAGAAAACTTAAATGGCATTCAAACACCTGTACAAACCCTGATGAGAAATTGGGGCTAACTTCCTGTTGTTGGCATGGCAACCACTCACTCCGTCATGATTACATTTAGCAGAACTACAAGCTTTGATCGGCGCTGCGGCCTGACTGGAAAGCCGTAATTAAAGGTCTAAACTTAGAGCCGTAAAAGGTTTTAGCGGGACGGGATGCGTCTCTCGCATCACTCAACAGGAATATTCCGACCCCCGCCCTGCTAATGTGGCAGAGCCACGGGAAACCAGCAGGCGGTGAGTCAGTTTCTGCGAAACGGCGCGGCGTCATACCGCTTTATGGCGAAAGCCTTGGCTTTGAGCAGCTGCTCCCTCAGCTTCTCGACGATCATCTGCTTGCGGGTCTTCTGCTGGACGCTGGCCTGGCTGCCGTCCTTGTGGCTGCTGTGGCGGGAAACCGTACTTCCTGTGGGAGCAATTTACATTTCGAGCCGTTAATGATCCGTGACGATGAGACACAGACTTCATCTTCAAAATCATGTCTGGAAACGGGAAAACATGCAGGTTAAAGCTTATGCTAACGCTAAAAAGTCAATAATTTGGTTTTATTAATCCTGACTTTTCACACAACTTGGTCAGATTACGTTATCGCTGCAGCCTGATCCGATTTTTTTTTTTTGTCTTATGCGACGAGTATCTGACCACGACAGTCTGAACACAGGTCGGATTTTTTTTCGAATCATCCGACCTGAACGTCATCGATACTCGATAAACGTCACTACTCTGCGTCCTGGAACGCGCAAGCGGTAAGAAAAACAACAATCATGGCGGACTATAATGAGGATTAAGTTGTTAGTATGCCGGCTGCGGTCAGACAACAATTTCAAAATCGTAAGCTAAGCTACACCGTTAGCATCCATGTTTACTTCCGCAAACACTGAGCACTTCTTCTTCTCCATGGCAGTTGGCAAAACACTGAACTTTCTAAGTGTGACGTTATTGCGCCCTCTACTGCGCATGCAGGGCACTTTCAGGTTGTTTGCAGTTCACACTGGAAAACAGATACAGGTTGCATTTGTTTGAAAATGTGATCTTCACTCCAAAAACCTCAGATATGTAAAGAATAATCCACTTATATTGTATCAACCTTCGAGACCTCTCAGGTCTTCTGGTTCTGCTCTGTATCCCCAGAACCAAACATGGAGAAGCAGCATACAAACCTTTAGCAAACTTCCAGAAACCTGCAGAACAGCCAAAATACAGAGTTTCTTTAAATCAAGACTAAAAACCCAGTTGTTTAGAGTTGCTTTTTAACCACAATAAATGAAAGATTAACCAACATTTTGATGTGTAATGATGGAACGTGGCAAAATATAATATTTACTGGTTTTCTCAATTGTCTCAGTTAGTGAAGTTTGTGTTTTTATGATTTAAATCACTTTGAACTGCCTTGGTGCTGAAATATGCTTTACACATAAGCTTGATTGATTGATTGATTATGCTGGTCTCAGATGTCAATAAGTGTGGATGGCAAAGAAGCTGGCAGAAATAAGACGATTCACCTCTCTTGGATCTTGCAGAAGAACCTCGAGATCGGTAGGAAACATGCGAGCCTCCACTGGAGCTTTTCCGCCTCTGGTACGTCTGCGGCTGCGGGTATTGAACCTGGACCTGTCCTGAATCAACGGAGGTGCCAAAGGTCATGGACCTCAAGGTGTGGTTGGAGCCTCTCCTCTCGTTGATCAGCGATGAGGCCGGCTCCGACTCCTTCTCGCTCTCCTCTTTGTCTCTCCCCTCGTCCTCAGATTCGCTCCGACTCTGATGAGCCGCCTCTTTTTTCTCCTTGGTGTCGTCTTCGTCCCACAAACCGTGACACTGAGGAGGAGGAGAGCAACCGGATGAAGACACTTCAAATTAGCACTGATTAATGAAATAATTGTAATTGATTAATTGGAGTATTAGACTCAAAAAGAGGCCAGTTACTGAAAGAGTAATACACACTGCAAAAACACAACATCTTGTTTGCCTAGTTTCTAGTGCAAATATCTTGGTATGCTTTAAATAAGTCAAAACTAATGAAGTAACTTTTCAGCAAGATGAATGAGCTTGTTAAGTCAATAATTCCTTAATATTGATGAAAAAGTTCTAGTTTTACTGGCAGATTATTCACTTATTACAAGATATTTTTCCCATGCAAAATAATTGCTTAATTTTTACTAAAATTAAGCAATTATTTACTTAAAACAAGCTCCTATATCTTATATATACAAATTATTTCTTAGTTTTATTTAATTCTAAGTGTTCTAAGATATTTGCACTAGAAACTAGACAAACAAATACTTGGAATTTTTGCAGTGCAGAGCAGTAATGAATGATTAATCAGATTACTTGTGATTAACCAATTATTGAGCTGATTACTGAAGTAATTGTCAGCTAATTTAGTAATCGATTATTCATTAACTGGAGTATACAGACTCAAAAAGAGGCCAGTTGCTGAAAGATCACCAGTTACCTCCAAAAACACAAAATTTTAAAAGTATTTTTGTTTTCTAGTGTAAATATCTTAGTATTAGTCAAACATTTCTGTCTAATTCAGTTTCACCATTTAAGACACTTTCAATGTCTCCATTTGCTGGTACCTTCAGGATGGACCTGTGGAAGAACAGAGCCAGCAACTGGATCAAGTCATAGTGGACGTATCCATCTTTCTTCTCCACACCGATGATGTTGGGAGGATAAAATGGTTTATTTTTGTTTATCTTGTCCTGGTTGAAGGGGAAGAAGCCAAACTGGAAGAAGTACTTCATAACAATGGTGACCTGGAGGGGAAACAGATGAGTTTTTTTAAGCTTCCGGAAATAAACACTAAAGGAATCCTCTCACCTCCTCGAGATGATCTAGAAAACTAACAAAATGAAACATCATGGAGATGCATCCATCACCTTTTCTGTGATTTTTACCTCTGTGTAGATGATGGCCATCATCCAGTAGCGTTTACTGGGCCGCGGCACTGACAGCATGGCCCAGAGGAAGATGGTGACGGGGAGAACCAGGGTGACGAAGGAGGCCGACACCATGTGGTTGATAATGATGACCAGGTAGCAAACGAACTCCGAGTGGGCCACCAGCATGTTGTAGAGGGCATAGCAGAACTGCAGGATCAGCGGCTGGGTTTGGTAGAAATGGTCTGACTGTTCCAGCTCCTCGTCATAGAACATCCTGAACGCAGAGAGGCGGCCATGAAAAACCTGGGAACTTGGGCTGAGACACTCGAAGCATACAGGTCAAAATCTAAACAATTAGGAATAGGAGAAGAGAAGGGGGTAAACCAGACCTCACACTGAAAACTGACAAAAACATCCCAGAAAACAGGCGAATCCAGTAAGGGTGTTTACAGACCAGATAGTCTAGGAGATTTTGTTCGATTGGGGACCAAAATTGCAACATTTGTTCTATTTTCATCTGGTGCGTTTCACTCTCACACTTTCACTGTCGAATGAATTAAATCCTCTGAAAATCCTGTTCCCCTCCTCGCCTGGGGTGGCACTGCAACAAGAACCACTGAAGGAAACGACACAAAAAGGAAGGAAGTTGTGCTTCTTGAGCGCAACTTCCTTCACAAAATGCAAACAAAAATTGAGTAATGTCAGATTTTAGCAGTTATGGGATTTCTCTATTGTCTTTAGTAAAAGACCCAAGGCAATTTTGATTTGCTTGTTTTTACCCAGATTGCTTTGCTCTATAGTTTACTTCCTGTTTTTGATGCTGTCTTCAGTTCGCTTGGAGTTCACATTTGCATTCAAAGCACATCAGAGTTCACTTCAACCAAACCAAGGCATAAGGTTTTAGGTGGACCAGAGTTTGATGTTTTGGTCCATATCAGAGTTCAATCGTAGATTCAAAAGGAACTGGACTTTCTACTCAAATCAACCAGTCACTTTAACTTAGAATATGTGAAAAATGTCTTGTTTTACTGGCAGATTATTTTACTTACAACTTGTACATTTCCATCAATATTAAGTCATTTTTTAACTTGAAACCAGCTCTTGCCTAAAAGTTACTTGTTTGTTAGTTTTGTCTTATTTCAAGTGTTCTAAGATGTTTTTCACTAATCTAGACCAAAAATACTTGGTAAGATTTAGTTTTTTGCAGTGCCAGATGTTCAAAGGGATGAATGTTTTTGCAGTGACCTGTTTATATTGATAACTTTTGATCAAATGGACCTACTTATTGAGCAGCAGCTCGCTGGCCGTCAGCTCGGTGGTCATCGACGGCAGCATGATGTCCGACCTACTGTCCGAGCGGCTGTCGGACGTCATGACCAACCGCCGCCTCCGGTAGGAGTCACTCTCGTCGTCGCTGACCTCCAGGCGGTCGAAGCTCACCGCCTTACTGTAGCTGGGCGGTACGTCGGCGTCGGACGTTTTGGAAGCGTCCGTGTCGGGGGTGTAGAGCGTGACGGCCTGGTCCTCCATCTGCGAGAAGCCCTGCTGTCCGAGTACGTCTTCGCTCTCGCTGATTGAATTGTTCTCCCTTGATGAGGCAGCCAATTCTGCGTCATCCTGCCTGGCGGACGGACCCTCATCTGGACTAAAGGAGTCGCAGGGAGCAGCTTCTACTTCCTGCTCCTCTCCTCCAACTTCTTCATCAGGTTCCCACAGCTCTTTATCATCATCTTCAACGTTCACCTCATCACGCTGCGTCTCCTCTGCTTCCTGATCGTCTGTGGGACACTGAGCGTATTCTCCTTGATCTTGTTCATCCTCCACTTCCTCTATGGTGTCTGTGGTTCCTTGTCTGGAGTAGATCATGACGCTTTGAGTCGTTTCACTAAACAGGGGGAAACAAACAAAATCTATTTATTTTACAGGAAAATAACAGCCTTAAAAGCAATGAACTTGATGAAAACAGTCATGAGATGCAGCGATGGTGTTCATGTGAGTGAAATGGCGAAGCACCTGGACACAATGCTGCTGCCGCTGTCTATGGACGAATTAGCAATGTCCATGCTGTACATCTTCCGCAGGCTGGGCCTGGGGCGCTGACTGGTTTTGGGAATGTTCTCCGGCATTGGGTCCATGTCTTCCAGAGTGGACTGGCGGGAAAACAGGGTGGTGGCCTCCGTGATGGCACTGGCAGGCAGTGATGGGATGGGATGACGAGCAACAGTGAGAGGGACAGACGATGTTCAGTAATGATGCATGAAGGTAAAAACAAAAAGTGGAGTGAATCGACTCCATTTAATGATGCTGGAAGGATATTGACCCTTTGCACGTGACGTCACTCTCTTCAAAAAGTGGCCCACTCCACCATGACTGACAACAAAACAACTTACAAGCTCCGTAAAGATGGTCAAAAAACAGATCGCTGGCAGCCTAATATCAGTTGATTTCATTGTAGAAATGATCATAGGGTGAATTCATGGATTTGCAGGAAATACTTTTTTACAAGATTAGCTTTCATATATTTTATAACTAAGATGCAGTCATATTATACAATAGAGAAGCTACAAGTTTAACTTTTAGTAACTGGAAAAAATGCCTCACAATTATGTAGCCTGCTTTGTACAAAATAACTAGACTTTTGTACGCTTTTAAGTCTGCTCCAGTGTAAAAAGAAACCCTATTTATGACAAAGTGATATAAATCATGTGGCGTGAATTCAGTCAAAATCGGCAATTTGATCAAATCAACAAACGTGAGGATGGAAATGGTATGGATTGGTTTCTTGGCTAGCTATTTCCAGGATTGCTAGAACTTCGCTGGGGTTGCTAGGTAACGGGGCTGGAACTCGGCTGGGGTTGCTAGGTAACGGGGCAGTTTTCTCATGATATTGACCTAATATGGAAGTTTTCCAGAGACCAAACAACATAAACACAGACAAATTAGCTCGACTTAAATAAGTAGAAGCCATATTGACAAAAACAACTTGGGGAAAACATTCCTGTCCCTCAATTCCGACATCCGTCACGTCGCCTCGCTCTACATATGGCAGTTTTCCTGTCCAGTGATGTAGTATTTTAACACCTTTTTGCTCCAAAAGTGAATGAAATATGTCAATATTGACATTTTATGTTCAGAATTCACATTTAACCAATTGAGTTTTCCAAAAATAGCTAATTAATCCTAACATAATTCTATTAGGTAGCAAAACACAGTTAGAGGCACTCCTGCTACAGCTAATAAACATAACAAAATAAACAATCAAAAATTCTTAATCGTATGGAATTCATCACATATAAATTATTTAGGTTAGAGAGCAAGTAAGGGAGGAAAAAACATACATTACTTTACAACATATGTAATAATCTAGTTTAAAATGAATTTAGTTTAAAGAGGACATACTTTGCTTCTTTGAACAGGTAAAAATAGGCCTATGGGTAAAACCGTGCTGGAACTTGGCTGATGTTGCTAGGTGACAGAGCTGGAACTCTGCCAGGGTTGCTAGGTAACAGGGCAGTGCTGGCTGATTGCAATGGTTTGTTTTTCATTAACTGTAAGCAGAAAATCATCATAGGTGTTGAAACAATCATTTGAATGCAACATGATTCACTTTTTGATGAAAGTGACTTAATACTATAGAGGTATTTGCAACGGTTTGTCTCCAGAGACTAAAAAAACATGAAACCATTGCCAGAAAATGCCTAGATGTTTTTTAAAGCACTTGTTCTGTTTCTAGAAGCAGTAGAGAACCAAATGGAAATACAAAAACGTGCAAAAGGTGAATTTTGAAAAGTTAGTTTTCTTTAAAAAGTTAGAAAGCTTTAAAATTCAGAGAAGTTACAACGGATCAATCGCCCCTAAAATATGTTATGAACAAAAACTTTGAGCATAAATGAAGCATAAATGCAGAATTTAAGCTGTGTGCTTAGACAAAACATGTCTAAAACAGAATGTGTAGCTCTGTAACAAATATAATTTTCAGTAATCTGGGGAAACAAAATGTCATTTATTATTCAACTAAGTAGTTGGTATAACTGTGTGTTTATATCAACAAAGCTAGCATTTATTTGCTATATATTGAAAAACTTCTCAGCTATTTATTTTTTTTTGTCATGGTAAATAAGAGCAGTGTAAATTAAACATGGGGAATGAATTTATTCTCTGTGGTTTTTAGAGGATGATCGATGTTGATGATGCATCCAGCGTGTGGCGCTGTGTACCTGGACATGCTATCTCTGGAGGCCGTGGAGTCCTGGCTCTCCATCGGGTAGCCTCTCCTCCTCTTCCGGGCCTGGGTGGAGCCGGACATGGACCCGTCCTCGCTCAGCTGGTCCAGGCTGGCCTGCCTGGAGATGTTCAGCCTCATGGCCTTCTGGTAGTAAACATGAATGCTCTCTCTGGATGGCACGTTGCCCTGCAGTCACAAAATGGGTTTCACTTTGAAATAATAACCAAGATTTACATCTCTCATCTTTATTTTCACATTTCTGTCACACTTTGGACTGCCAATCAGATTTTAATATCAGGAAAATAAATCGTGAGTAAAATACAGAAGGTAATCTGACCCTGTGTGAAAACATAAATCATGAATCTGCTGTGATTAACCAAATATTTGTGTTTAATTTTCATAACCACATCCAGATCTGGTTATTTCTAGACCTGTAGAATAAAGAAAAAAATCACTTAAATACAATAAACTATAATATGTGTTTCCAATGAGTTTCATTTGTAAGATTAAACTTAAAAATTGACAACCTTTTGGAAGATATTAAACATATTTTTCAGAAAGGATAAATTTATGTATTAAAAGAAATTATGTATTAAAAATGCTTTTTATTGGTCTAATGTGATTTTCTAACTTTAAATGTTTTCATTAACTGTAAGCAGAAAATCATCATAGGTGTTGAAACAATCATTTGAATGTAACATTATTCACTTTTTGATAAAGTTCCTGAAATAAATTGACTTTTCAATAATATTCTGATTTATTGAATGTAGTATCTGTTTGGCAACATGAAGTAGGCTACAAGATCCCAAGAAACAAGTTGTGACCCAAACTCAACAAATTAAAAGAAAAAGGAGGGAAACCAAATAACTGGCATCCAGCTTCCAGCCCACATCATCACCATCCCATCTGATGATAAGGCAACATTTAAATACCCTTTGGGGTAAAATAAAGTCATTTGAATTTAATTGAATAAATTCAAATGAATAAATTCTGAAAATCCAGCAGGAAAAGGTTCCTGTGCTTGTAGCCTTAAATTAAAACTCAGCTGGATAATGACTCAAAACACTCCAGCAAGTCCACTTCTGAAAAACTAGGAAAAAACAAAATTACATTTCTGAATAGGCCTAGTCAAAGTACAGACTTGGATTTTAATCTGGTTTAGGAAGTTTTTGGTTTTTTTCCCCCTTAATGAATAAAATCCTGACTTGAAAACGTCTTTTTGTGTTTCTTCAGGTCATCTTTGTCTGACATCAACATTTACATCTGACAGAAAATAATGTTGAAAAAGTTACTCCTTGTTTAATGGCTGAAAATTTTACTTGTAGTTTGGCTTAAAATGGACTTTTTACATGAAATGTTATCTTAACGTGTAATAACGTACTTTTGGAGCTGCATAATAATGAAGCAATTTAATTATATACTTTTTAAATAACTTTTTATTACTTGTAATTTAAATTAATTCTGCTGGCTTTATATAGGTATCACATGGGAAAAGGTAGTTTTAGAATATTCAGATTGTTTTTCATCCAGTTTTTATATTTTGATATATATATTTTTTACCCAAATATAGAGGTTTGTAAGTTTCAACCCAGTTTTTGGTCTTTTTTAGTTAAAAAAAAAAAAAGTCAGTTTAGTTGCCATATCTAAATATGTTGTCAAGCCATCAACCCAACCCAGCTGAGTTAAAACAACCCAGATTGGACCAGCACCAGGTTCCAAACTGGGCTGTTTTTAGCAGTTTTTAGTGAGGATTTCACCTTTTTGACCTCCCGCGTCAGCATGCAGCGCTCGATGCGAAGCACGGTGGAGATGTCGATGTACTCCCTGCACATGTCGTTCATCCAGTTGGTGAAGCTCTCCACCGTCGTCTGGAAGAGCACCCAGGTGAACTTTATGATGTTGAACACCCGCTTGATGATGTTGTCTGCGTGAGACGAGGCAACAAAAGCTGCATGTTACCAGTTAGAGGGGAAATGTTGCAGCAAAACACGGAGAAATGAACAGAAAGGGAGGAAGAACGGGATAAATCATTGGGTTAAATGAGGAAAAACGTACCTGGACCAGCAGACTTTTTGTTTTCTTCTCCTTTTTCTTGCCCATCAGAAAGCTCTCCCACCTCGATCGCAACATGATCTGCTAAAAAAATAAAACCAATGCCTCAAAAAAATTTACTCATTTAAAGTTTTTATATTCGCTAATTATTATTAAAAGATTACCTTTTAAAATAAATTACCAATTTATTGCTATGTATATTAAGATGTTATTTAAAAAACAAACCATCTCTATATTATTTAAATCAGGCAAGTCGAACTCATTTTCGTTTTGGACCAAATCAAGATCATGAATGCTCTTCAAGGGCCGGTTGTGCCAGGATGTATTGATAAAACCTGATCACAAACTGTTAAAATATCAATCAATTCTTAAAATTAAATAATATTATTGAACATCTTTTCAGTCCCTCCAGGATTTTGTATTTGTGGCACTAATTTGGAAATATTTGCACTTATTTATTACAGTAAATGCGACTTTTTATTACTCGCTGTAGATCAGCGAGTAATAAATGATCTACAGCTGCCTTAAGGCGGAGGCAGCTGTTTAGGACAACTAAGAAAGTTTTTGACAATTTTTGAGAAAATCTGCAGTAAACTCCCAATTATTAGTGCAAAAAGTGCAGAGATTCATTGATTTCATGTGAATTTCCACAATAATTCTCAAGAAACTGGAGGGACTGATTGATATAATTTAGCAGTGAACAGATAAAAACTGCATTGATTTGACTGGTAACATAAAATATATCAAAACATGGTGTTTAGTCAAGAATCGAGAGGGCCAAATAAACAGCTGTGGCAGGCCGGATTTGGCCCACGGGCCTCGAGTTTGACACATGATTTAAACAGTTATGGATTATCACGTATGGGCAGTAGCAGTCAGTCTCACAACGAATCTCAAGAAGCCTCTGACTGAAGACAGTCACTGTATGTCAGTTTTATGACATGCTAACTGCTCAATATTTAAGGTATTGTACAAAACATGACCTGGATGACATCATCAGTTGTTTACAAGCACTGCTAATCCGCCTCGTTTGCTTTTGCTGCTCTTTGAAGCAGCCAAAACCAAACCTGTGCCACTTTTTATCATCATAACACAACTCCAAACATTGTTGCTGCAAAACTGTGGGACTGTAAAACCATACCAAACCATAGCGAGTTTATCACGCAGAATGTGCATTTTTGAGTTTTCCAGTTTAGCAAAGTTTCATTACAATATTAATGAATCAAAAGCAAAGAATTATAGATTTACCATCTTTCTTGCTTTTCCTGCCTCTCACTCTTTTTGTGTATTTCTTCCAAAACTTGCGTTTGTCTTTGGCTCGTGCCTTCAGAGCAGCTTTGGGGTCGGTGATCCAGGCCTGGTAAAGAAACTGCAGAGCAGAGCAGAGCCGTTTCGTTTCAACCGGGTCGGTTTTGGTGGAGCGACGGGGAAGAAAATAAAATTTATTCATTGTGTCAAACGCCAGAATGAAACAATAATTCACTCTCTACATTGGATTCACATGTAATTATTTCTAAAAAGCCTTTAAATAAATATTCCATTGGGTATAAATATGATGTGTGTCTGTTAGCCACTCCTCAAAATGGGGAAGACAAGAAAACATGACATCTAAGTAAGGCTTATCTTCAAATTGATCTCCAATATTTTTTCCATATCTAAAACTTTAATTAAAAAGTGTTTTTTTTAAAAACTGAGTTACGACAGAAGTTCCTGTTTCTCTTCCTATAAAACTTAAGATCAAAACATTAATTTTGTGAAATATCATAAGGTTTTACATAAAATTAGTTACTAGTTCAAGCCCTCAATGAATAAATGCACTAAATTTGTATTTTTTCTTTTCATTTTCTATTTTTTTTTCAGTATGAAAATATACAGCTGCAGAAAATGAAGAAATAATTTTTAAATTTTCTCCATACTTGGCAATAATAATTTTATTTTTGTCAATAAAATAAAATCCAGTCATAATATTTTAGATTAAACCTAAAGGCTGACTCACTTGTTGAAGAGACCAATTATTTAATAGTAAACTATAAGATATTCTACCTTGAAATATAATTAATAAAGGAATTTTTAGCAGCTGTATGTTCAACCATTTGAATATAAACCAATTTTAAGAAACTAAAAATATAATGTATCATGTTTTTTTCCCAGTCTGGTTTCAAACGTTCACATTTATAAAAATAAAAACGTTTCAAGTCATGCAGATTTTGCATCGACTACAATGTTCTACATTGTCTTGTGCAACAATATCTGACATTTCTGCAGAGCAGCAATCAACAAAAGGCAGGAAAAAAACCTTCTTCACATGCAAAACGCTTCATGCCAGAGTAACAATCATGCAGCACAAAAACATTCCCACTCCGGCTCATATTTGCTGATTTTTGTATCAATAAAGTTTACACCAAATATGAGCTGCAATCATCATAAAACTGCAATGTTAGTTGCTAAAGGTGACCTGTTATGCTTCCTTGAACAGGTTAAGATAAATCTGTGGCCTATACAAAACATGTTTATTTTTTTTGGTGTTGCACAAAATCATTTTTAGAGATTTTAACCTGATCAGTTCTGCCTAGTTTGAGGTGTTTTATTGTGTCTTGTCACTTTAAATCTAAATAACCTGCTGCTGTGAAAATGACTGTGAAACGATACAAAATTATATACCATATATATTTGACAAGCAGAAGTAGAGCCTCCTGCACAACCAGCAAGAATGCAGAAAGTGAATGTTAAATCATCAACAAAACACTTGTTTTTTTCAGCAGCCATTGTACAGCAATGTAAAACCAGCTGACTAATCATGCTGGAACTCTGTTTTAGTTGCTAGGTAACGGGCTGGGCTTCACTGGGGTTGCTAGGTAACAGAGGAGTGCCTGCCGACTTATGACAGACACCAAAACACATTAACGTATTGCCATAAAATTGTTTTTTAAGCAGTTGGGGGTTTTTTAGAGACCCAAATGGAAGTAGAAAAACAAAATGCAACTTTTACATAAAAGGTCCCCTTTAGACGTTCCCACAGCAAAACAAGCATGTTCAGGTGAGTATAGCGAGTACCTTTCCTGCCTTGACTAGATACTGCAGCACAGTTTTAGGCAGCCTAATGATTGACTTGGGCAAAGCCAGAACGGCTGAGACAAACTTTCCGATCGCTCGCTAAAAGGCAGAAGAAAGAGGGACAAGATTTAGTAGAGTTAGACTGCAGGTTGAAGGAAGACCTGAGTGAGGAGGCAGAGGAGATGGAGATTGATGAGTTAAACACATTAATTTGTGCACAAATTATTGACAAACCAACAAAATGTGATTTAAAAAAGAAGGAAAAAATTAGATGTTATGTAGAATGAGGTGAAATGAACCGTTGTTGGAGGCGGGTTGAGGAAAAGGTCAGACAGTCTGCAGGCTGACGATAAATAGATTCTCAAGTGTTTCACTCTGTTTTCCATCACAAGAGGATATAAAACCCCAACAGAGCAATGTTCACTTTATTTAAGCAAAAGAAAATAACCTTTCCATTTTTTTTTTTTTTTAAGAAACAAGCCTTATTTTGGCTTCATTTTCTGGATACAGTAAATCCATCAGGAAACAAAGTAGATTTTACTCCTAATAAATATAAAGTTGTTTGATTCTCAGAGTTCAAACAGCAGAGAGAGAGAAAACATTTTTTTCTGAAACCAAAGGAATATCGATCCACCTGAAATGCCGACTTCTTTGGTGGCTCCTCGTCTTTTTTCTCCTCCTCTTCATCTTCTTCTTCGCTGTCAGTTTCAAACAAGTAATAATCTCCACTTCTGACCACTAGGGGGCAGAAGAGAAAACGTTTTTACATGAACTCAGAGGCCAGAAACCGTCATTTGTTCATCGTCAAACATTAAAATCAGAAACAGAGAGGAGACGGAAACAGGATGTATGAAAGTTATGACACTCACCATTACTTGAAAAATAACAGAAATTAACAGTGAGACACATTTATAGACACATAAAGTCATTACACAAAGAAAGAACAAACTCTTTCAATTCTAAGATTTCATTCATCAGGAATTAATAAATTGAATTAGTTCTTACCAGGTTCTAAAATTATTTAAATCTCACCTCAAATGTGAATAAATTCACAACAGATCCACACTGTCATGAAAAATTGCGTACAGGTAATATTATTATAACTCAGCTAATAAAGTCGAAAGGTACAGGAGAATTAAGCAAAGCAAAAATATTAAAACAAACCAAATACAATGTTTCAATCCTCAAGATTGGGTGAAAGAGCAAAACACAATCTTACTAAAAAATTAAAAAAAAATTGCTGCCTGGATGAGGATTCATTTCCCCATTTTTTTTATTTTGCTCACTTTTTATTCTCAGATTTTGACTTTTTTTTTTTGTTTTAGGATTTATGTTCTTTCTGGTATTTTTCCTCATTACTTTGAAAATTTTCCTCAGATTTTTTATTTAGTTTTTCTGAGATTTTGAAATTTTTCATCAATTTCTTTTCACTTTTCTAAATTTCCTTATTTGAAATTTTTAATTCTTTTCTAAGATTTTTTTTCTCCCAGTTTTTTTATTTTATTTTTTTCTTAAGATGTTGATGGCATTTTATTCTCAAATTGTAACTTTTTTCCTCAAAATTTTGACTTCTTTTTCCCAGGATTTGAAATTTGCAAAGATTTTTTCCCCTTAAAATTGTAAAGAATTTTGACTTTTTTTTCTCAGATATTTCTGTCTGACTTTTTATTATTTTCTCTGAATTTTTACAAAAATTCTTCAGTGACCACGGTCCATAGTTCTCTTGTGTAGCTGCCACATGTTAATAAATTGTGGAAGAAATCTTTTTAAATCAAACAATGACAACAGAATCTATAACAAAACAAATAATAAAAATCTAACTTGTATGTTTTGGTAGATTTGAAGTTAGATATAATCGATTTTAGAATGTGGTAAAGAACTTGAAATCCTCAGAATTGAATGTTTAATCATTTCTTTTAATCTTTTAAACTGTTATGATGAGGTTTGTGTGAAGGAAGAACCTATGATTTGTGTGAACATTTCTCTCTACGCTGTAAGAAGAGACACCAGGCTGCAGCAGCTGAGTGTCAGAAGCGATGGATAGACAAGGCTGACTTATGTCCTTGAGCAGAACTGCAGTGGGCAGGAAATGAGGGAGGATGCTAGGAAATGGAGATGAAACACCAAATGACAAAGAGATAAAATAATTTGCAAAATGTCATGTGGGGGCGGACGATGACATGAGACATGAGTTTGCACCAAACAGGCAACCAGTGTGGGAAAACTCAGAGGAAAAGTGTTTTTTAATCAGTTTCAGAGTTTTTTCATGTCTGAATCGTCTGTTTTGCTTTCACCTGTTTGGTGATCATGTCTGCAGGCAAAGCAGGAAAAAACCCTTCCTCCTTTATTCCAGTACTGAGAATAAAGGTGGGTTTGTTTCATGTCTTTGCCTAAAAATCAGAGCGATTCTCTACTGTGGGCTTTTCAGGCGAAAAATGTCCAACAAACCTCCAGCCATTACTCCTTTTCTCCTTCATCGTGTCTGTTTAAGGCGACCAGACTTTTTATTGTTTTATCTGAAAAATCCTCAAGCAGGCAGCGAAACGGCGCCTTAAGCAGAGACAGAAACGGGTTAATGACTGGAGGAACGGTGCCTTCAGAGCCCTGGGACAGTATGGGAATCCTCAGCGTTCTGGTCAAGGACAAAAGGGGCCAGTGAGAGTGGAGGAAGAGAAAAACGGGGTTTGGGGTCAACCTACTGGAAGCATGGTCAACCCACGGCCTCCACCACTGCTTTTTTTTGGTCTTGGCTTTCGCTCGCTGTGCTCCTAAAATTTCACAAATACATCAGTGCAATAAAAGTAAATGTCATAAAAGTAAATGAAAATAAAAATCCACAAATTTAAGATTCTTAAGTAAGGCAATTTACAGCAGCTTGCAAACGTATTCACACCCCTTGAACTCTCACATTTAGTCAAGTTACAAACTCAAACTTCAATTCAAAACTTGGGTTTTATTTGATGGAGCAAAACAAAGAAGTAGGAAAACGGATAAAAGGGGATTTATACTTTCTCAAATAAAAACAAAAAGTGAGTCAAATATATTTAAATAGTCACTTCGTTAAACTATTTTCTACATTTTTGCACATTTAAAAACTAAAAACTCGACAGATTTTTCCAGGTCACTGAACTGTGTTAAGGTCTGGACTTTGACTAGGTCAGGATTGTTTAAGCTTTTTGTCATGTGGGCCAAAATTATTGAGTCAAGACAAAAAACTGAAGTAGAAAAATGTTATTCATCACAGATTCAGAAATTAAGAAGTATTTTACATGTTTGGTGCATTAAACCTAAATCTGCCTTAAACGTTTAACCTTTTCTGTCTGTTGTGTCTTCATGATGATGTTTATTCATTAATGTTCTCTAAAAAATCTCCGAGTCCTTAAAACAGTTTATGCAGCTAAAAATGCTTTAACATCAGTATGTGAAAAGTTCAGTGTAGAATTGATTTGCTGATTATTTTGGGATTAACCAATAAATAAATGGACAGGAAGAGCTGCCTGTGGAGTTCCAAGTTACAGAAAAAGGGTTTTTATTTTTCATCTTAAATGGAAAATGTAAATGTTTTTATACAATTTTCACTGTACAATCCCAATTTGTACAACTTTGATTAATCATGATTAATCGTGTATTTCAATAATCAATTAATCAAGATTGTGATAAATCAACTATTTCATTAATCTGATTAATTTTAATTAATCGACAATTTCAATACCATTTCACAATTCTATTAATCATGTTTATCCGGATTAATCATAATTCAATTAATCGTGATTTGATTACTCACAGTTAATCGTTTCAGCTCTATTTTTATCTGGGTTTTATTTAGTGGTGTCGGAGTTAAGGGGGCTGAACACAAATGCAATTTTATTTTTAAAGCAGAACTTGTCACAGTTTTGTGTTATTTCTTTTGTTTGTCTTTCATGTAAAAATTACATTAAAATAGTTGGATGAAAAAGTTCAAGGGTTGTGAATTCAAACGGTGGCATCGTTACATACGACAAACATTATCTGAGTCCTATTATGGGCTCCACAGGGAGAGTCGGCGGCAGCCTTCGTCATACCATCATCATCCTCCTCCTCCTCCTCGGGCCGGACGAGCGTCTGTCCGTCGGCAGACTCCTGCGCCAGGCTCAGCATCTTCTCCTTGCCCCTCTTAAACTTTTGCTGCCTCACCTTAATGCGGTCCATCCTGATTAGATCAGAAAAGACGCAGAGGAACATCACCGCACGGCGTCCATAAACGTCTCCAGGCTTCAGAAACAAGAGCATGGTCTATTACGGCGGAGTGCTCATTAGTGGAGGTGAGTGGGCATCAACCGGGCTCGTGAGGAACTTCAGAGGAAACTATAAGCAGTGGAAACAGGCTGCTTTTAGGTGGTATGATATGCTAATGGCCGCCTTCCAGGAAGCCACGCTGAGCCTGGAGAGGCTTTTAAACCACAACAATCATGTTTACTTAATTATGGACGGAGTTACAACGAGCGAGGCTCACCAAAGGAACTGAGAGGAGGAGGCAGGAAGTCACAGAAAGAGTAAAAATCTGACTTCCTGTTGATTATCACCAACATTTAACAGAATCCAGTTTAAAGAGATGGATGGATGGATGGATGGATGGATGGATGGATGGATGGATGGATGGATGGATGGATGGATGGATGGATGGATGGGACAACTGATGGATGGATGGATGGATGGATGGATGGATGGATGGATGGATGGATGGATGGATGGATGGATGGATGGATGGATGGATGGATGGATGGAT
>NW_006800095.1:118077-122846 GCF_000485575.1 Poecilia formosa | reverse complement strand
GGATGGATGGATGGATGGATGGATGGATGGATGGATGGATGGATGGATGGATTAATAATTTCAGGCTGGGAATAATTTCAAACTAAATCCCTTTCAAAGTATCGGTTTCCTCCTGGAGAACGGACCGGCTGAATAACATGAAGGTCAAAGGTCAAACATGGAGAGTCTCACTGTCTCTTCAGCTGCTCCACTGATTTGCTCTCCTCCTCCAGTCGAGCTTTCACCGCCTTCACTATGGTGGCCTGGAAAAGCTCCGCTCCTCTGAAACACAACAGGAAGAGGCACCGTGTGCAGTAATCTGGATTAAACCTGATGCTTTCAGCTGTTTGGATTAAATTTTATTAATTTACTGCACCATCATGTAGAACTGGAATCAACATGATCAATGTCTGTTCACAAAAATAAAATCACTCAAATTTGAAATGTTTCATTTATCAGATTAAATATAGAAAAAAACGGAACTCATGGATCTATGGAAGAAGATTAGGGGCAGTTTTTCCTCAGAATTTGACTTTTTTCCTCAGAATTTTGACTTTAATATTTAGAATATATAGAATATATAGAATTCTGATCTGAGAATTTTCACTTTTTTTCAGAATTCAAACTTTAATCTAAGATTTTTGATTTTAAGAATTGACTTTAATCTCATAATTCTGATTTTAATCTAGGAATTCAGACTTTCTTCTAAGAATTAGGACTTTAATCTGACTTTTTTCTCAATATCAGAATTTTTTAGATTGTTTATGCACCATAAGACAATTCAAATCAATAAAATAAAGTCTGAATTATGGGGAAAAAATGTCAGAATTATAATTTTTTTGTTTTTTATTGGCCCTAATCCTCTTCCAGAAAACGGTCGTCAGCCATGAAAGCAAAGCACTTGAAGCGGCGCTGCTCGTCCCTCTCAGTGCAGCTGCTGTCTGCAGTACCTGCAGGCGAGGATCTGCGACGCTCTGATGTCTGCCACCACGTGCAGGAAGTAGTAGCTCATGAAGACTCGTCTCTGCAGCAGCAGGAAGGCAAAGCAGATGCTGTCCCAGATTATCCCGGCCTCGTCTTTGGGGAGCTCACAGAAGTTTCCCTTGGCTGGAGTGTGAAATAAAATCTGATTTAGTCACAGAAACAGTTTTCAGCTCTAACCTCTAACAAGATTTCAATGAGAAGATGAAAAAAATGGTCTAAAATACATAAATTTAAAACACTCTATAGGAAACCAATAATTACAGGTGATTCATTAAGCTTTTCTTTCATTAAATGACTTCTAGATAATGAGATTTTAATCTGCTCCTGTCATTTTAAATCCATATGATCTGCTGCTTTCCACACCCTCAAACTCAATGTTTACACTCGCACGTGAAAATGGCTACAAACAGACGTGCAATTATACAACCGTACATCTTTGAAAAGCAGAAGTAGAGCCTCCTGTACAACCAGTAAGAATGCAGCAAGTGGTTTCTGGATGGTAAAGCAACAACACAGCACTCATCTTTTCCAGGACCTGCTGTGTGAACCGAGCCTATTAACCCAATTCTTCATGGTCTGGAGTCCCACAGGGCCCCATGCTGGGCCCAAGTCCATTAGGATGCTTAGAAATCATGAACATTCTGTATTTAATCAATGTAATTTTTCATATGGGGATGCATAACGGCACATTTGGTAGCACAGCTGCCTTGCAGCTATCGGGGTTTAGACAATGGGTCGATTAGTCATGTATGCAGATGACAGTTACCTTTACTCAAGATAAAGACTGATATAGTTTATGCTTTTAACCACATGAGTCTCGCTTACTTAATCAAAAATGAGTTAAACTTATTGGTATCAAAGAAACTGAAATGTAAACAAATCCCATGAAAAAAGCAAGATTCAGGTTTCTCACATAATAATTAAGTGAAAAAAATAGGCTTTTCTAGACTAATTTACAAATATATAAACTTTTTGAGAATATTCACACTTCTGTGTCATTTCCAAATGACCTAAAATCTAGCATCTACATGTAGCTTCATAGTTTGGCTCCATGCTGAGCCCATTATCTTTAGTATGAATAAATCATATAGATTCCACTCATAAGCAGCGTAATTTTTAAAATATGCAGATGATAAAGTTTTTCACTCAGGGTAAAATTTCAGAAGAAGTTGAAAGCAAAGGATCAAATCCAGCAGTAAATTTAATGTGGTCTCTGAACAGACATTGTTTAAAGTTTTCCACTAAAGCTGAGATATTCATCTGCAGGGAATCCAAGCCGTCTCAAATTATTATTAAAAGTGTTGATTTATATTTAGATTCTAATTGTTGGTTTAAAAGGTTACATTGGATGAATTTCAGATTTGTAAGCTGAAAACTCAGTAGGACGATGTTTATTATTACGATTAGCAGACTAAGGCAGCATGTGCTAAAATGCTAGCTGTGCTAATATCTTAAATTTTATGCAGGTAATATTTTCGGAGCACATTTAATGATGTTTACTCACCTTGACTGGCGTGATTGGACGGTGTGGTTTCTATGTGGTAACCTTTGATGGTGCAGGCCAGACTGAACAACTGGATCAACCAGCAGTGGTTCTTGATCAGAGTGTTGATGTAGCCACACGCCAGGATCTACAACAAAACCTTCTTTATTCAACACAGAACTTCATAAATGTTATGACCACTGGAAGCATCGTCTACGTCTGTCAGTTAGTAAGTTTACATACTGACAAAATGTTCTTCATTGTGATTACGAAGATGTTATAGGCAATCAGGAAGTCCCAGTAGTGGAGGATCTTCTTGATTGGTTTGAGCAGCAGGTCGCCGCCGAACAGCAGGAAGTAGAAGCAGGCCACCAGGTAACCCATGCAGAAGACGCTGATCCGGGTGGTGCCGGTGATGAAGATGATGGTGAGGACGAACCAGAACAGGTAGCTGAACATGATGACCTTCAGCATGTCAAGGTACGACCTGGAGACGGAGAAACAAAGGCTACCTGTGAATCTGATTGGTTCTCCTCTCGTTTTGAGTCTGTTGTGCTTCTGTGTTTGGCCTGCACAGGATGTTTTAGGGCCACCGAAGAAATTATTTAAAAGCTGCTTCCAATAAGACGTTTTTTTTGAGCTGGTGTTGATTTAAACACATTCAGGTTTTTTGGAAGTTTTCCAAAGTTATTCTCTAGACTTTGGTTGCTAATATAAAGTTAAGTGGAAATTTTGGTATTTTAAGGATGAAAATGGCAATAATTTACATAAGTACCAAAGAATAACAAAATCAGGCAAAAGAACATTTTCTAAATCCGTTTCTTTAAATAAAAAAACTTATGAAACTTTAGCAAAAACTGCAGGTGTGTAAAACCAAATAGTAGAAATGACTCAAGTAAAAAAAATATTTGGTAAAAAGGCGACTCAAGTACTGAGAATCAAATTGAAACAAAATATAAATCTATGTGGAAATGTTGGTGTTTTAAAGACCAAAGTGAAAATAATTCATATAAATAACAAAAAGCTAAAAAAAACACAAATTTTTTCAAATCAGTTTCTTTAAATAAGAAACTTATGAAACTTTATCAAAAACTGCAGGTTTGTGTCTGAGTCTGGCGAATCTTTGGTTGAAACATGTTTGTTTTTCATACAGAGGGAAGAAAATCCAGAATATTTTATTCAATTAAGAGTAGAGATACTTCAAAATAAAATAAAGTAAAAGGTGATAAAATACGCCTCAAAGTAAATTATTTAAAAAAAAGGTTAAAGTAAATGTAATTGAGTAAATTATAACCCTTCTCTGCCAACATTTCTGCCCGTCCTGTTGCTTTGTGTGGCTCATGAATCTCCTTCATTTCGTGACGCCGGAGCGTCGGTAAGCATCTGATCGATGGATGGGAATCGGATCTGTAACCTGACGCTGTTGCTCAGCTCAGGTACGCTCCTCCATGTTTTCTCTCTCTGGTCTCATGTTAAACCCTGTGAAAGCATCCTTCCCTCCCCGTCCATTAACGTGAAAACATAGGACGTCATTAACTCGACGCAAACGGGACCACAACAGCAGCAGCTGATGAAGTGGGTTTGGCTCGGACGACGCGTTGATGGGCTGAGTGAGTGTCCTCCTTCATCAGAGGGAGAAAATACCTTTTCCATACTTAAAAGCTATTTATTGAGTTAGAGTACAGGGCGAAAGCGTCTGAGTCGCAGAGTGACGGACAGAGTGTTTTTGTGGAATATGGATTTCTCCGACCCGCGCCCTGTATCCGTAATCCGATCCTGGAGTGAAACGATGGAATAAGTGCAGAGCTGCTGCGGCACGGACAGACGGCTGTGCAGCTTTTCGTCTTTCTACAAGGGCTTGTTGATGGACACAGAGTGCGTTAATAAAACACTTGTCCACTTTGCACATCAAAACAGTGGAATGTGAAGAGCACATAATCAATGGCTGCTGACGGTCAGGATGCTATCGCTGCCGTTCCTTTAAAAAGCCGCTGCTCACGTTTTACTGGATCTGGAAGGATAGGAGAAAACATGTTTATGATGGATGGATGGATGGATGGATGGATGGATGGATGGATGGATGGATGGATGGATGGATGGATGGAAGGACGGATGGATGGATGGACCAACCAATGGATGGATGGATGGATGGATGGATGAACCAACCAATGGATGGATGGATGGATGGATGGATGAACCAACCAATGGATGGATGGATGGATGGATGGATGAATGAACCAACCAATGGATGGATGGATGGATGAATGGATGGATGGATGGATGAACCAACCAATGGATGGATGGATGGGTGGACCAACCAATG